>NW_026867474.1:405089-506984 GCF_020745735.1 Hemiscyllium ocellatum
TCCACATGCAACTACTTTCAGAGAACCACGGATCTCAGCTCCATGGTCCCTCTGTTCCTCTACACTCCTTCAGAGGTCTAACATTCACCACGAAATGCCAACCTGGATTTGACATTCCAAATTGCAACGCCCCTATATATCTACATTAATCTCATTTGCCATTTCTCGGCCCACATCCTCAGCTGATAAAGGTCCTACTGCAATTTCTGATAACCTTTCTCACTGTTCACAGTACTGCCTATTTTATTTTCATCAGCCTAATTAATATCATGCTTTGCACATACTCATCCAAACCATTGATAGAGCTAACAACAGTAATAGGCCCAGCACCGAGCCCTGAGACACTTCATCGTCACAGGCTCCAGTCCAACATGCATCCTTCCAGTATTTGCTTCTGCTTTCTTCCATCAAACCATTGAGTGTCCAATTTGCCAGATCCCCCTGAATTCCATGCCATCGAACCTTTCAGTGCAGCTTATCATGTGGAACCTTATCAAAGGCCTTCCTGAAATCTAGAATAGACTATGTCTACCACCCTACCACCTTTTGAGGTCCTTCCTCAAAAGAACGCTAAGATTTGTGAGCCATGATATCCTTTGCACAAAGCAGTGCTGACTGCTCCTTGTGAAACCGTGTCTTTTCAAAATACATGCATATGTTATCTTTCAGAACTTCTCAAGGAATTTAAATGTCACAGTTGTTAAGTTAACTGGTCTATAGTTCACAGGTTCTTCTTCGCAGCCCGTCTTGAACAAGGGCAAAGCGTTCACGACCCTCTAGTATTCTGGACCTCCCCCATGGACAGCGGTGATGCAAAAAGATCAGCCAGGACCCCGCAATATCTTCTCTCGCCTAGTGCTGTGTTCTTGGATACACCTGTTCAGGACCAGGAGATCTACAGAAATCCTGCAATGTCTGAAAAATATGTCTATTTCTTTATGGTAGAATCACCAAAGAAAGGGCAAGTGACTTCATGAAGGCTAACATAATAAATAAAGATTATATTAATCATAGGAAGTGAACTCAGAAGAATTTTTAGACATTGTGGCAACCAGAGAATTCTCATAAATTTGTTTGTGTGGAGTTTGCATTTCTCCCGTGTCTGTGTGGGTTTCCTCTGGGTGCTCCGGTTTCCTCCCACAGTCCAAAGATTTACAGGTTAGGTGAATTGGCCATGCTTATTTGCCCAAAGTGTTCAGGGATGTGTAGATTAGGTGCATCATTCGCAAAATGTGAAATCGGATGGGAATGGGTCTGGGTGGTTACTCTTCGGAGGGGCAGGGTGGACTTGTTGGGCCATGGGCCTTTTTCCACACTGTGGGCTTTTATTATTCTGTGAAAGAAGAACATACAGACTACATAAATCTACAATCTGTATTGCAAAGAAAACAAATAAAAGCAGGGTCAAATGTGGGATTTTGTAATCAGGGAGAGAGAGGTTATTGAGGAGAACATGGAAATGGCCAAGAAAAATAACAGTTAATTTGCATCTGTCATCACGGAGGAAGATCCAGAAAATTGCTGAGAAATACTAAGTGATCACATGGAACTTGTGGAACTAAAAACATAAAGTCAATTCATATCAGTAACAAGGTAGTAGTTGAAGGCTAGCATAGTAGTATTGTAGCTGGGTTGAGCATTGCTAAGTCTGATGAGCCAGTTGTACTTCGTATTAAATATTAGAAATTAATCAGCAATAGACACATTAATTTTGCTTGTCGATACTTTTATTTTCCTGTACATTCTGCAGAGGCTGGAAGTTAGTAAAGCTTCCAGCATTGTTGATGAATGGAAGGGATTCAAGCTTCTGCAAAGGGAAGAAGAGATAGTGTGGAGAACTGCTGACCAATTAACTTGACATCTGTAGGCAAACTGATTGAACCTATTATGTAGGATCTGATATTGGATATTTAGAAATTAACAGCAACATTTGGAGAGAATCAGTACGCACTGACAGAGTCTGACAAGAGTCTTCATACTTGACAAACTTCAGAATGATTTGAACTTGTTTATTACAACATAGAAATGGCATATTTCGGTTTTCAGAAGGTTTTTTTTCATCAGAACTCATGCAGTGAATTCATAAATAAAGTAATGTGAATGGTAATTGGAGAAATATATAGAAGTGAAAACTTAAAGTCAGGTTCGCCTTCATTTAAGAGAATCAGAACATTGTCGGAAGGTATGCTGAAGCAGTATCACAGCTTGTTAATGAAACTGTACATCGAGGATTGAGTCCAGTGTTGGTGACCCAATCTGAGAAAGGTTATACTGACACGGAGGGGTGTGCAATGGACATTCTCCAGATTAATCCTCAGCTGGTGAGATTGCCTGATGTGGAAACTCAGCTGTGTTCTTTCGAGTTTCAAAGAATGAGAGGTGATCATAGTGACATTTAGAAAAGTCACTGAACATATGACAAGTTGGAAATAAACAGGAGTTTTCTCTGGCTGCCTACTCTACATATAAGGCAAATAATTGCAGGTAAAGGATAGACCATTTCCGACTGCAATAAGAAGGCAATTCTTCATTTGAAGGGGACTGACGAACACAGCGACATGGAACTCTGCTGGCAGGAAAGATTAAGGAAAATCCCCAGATATTCTACAGGTACATCAAGTGGAACAGAATAACCAAGGAACAGGTAGGACTCATTAATGACTTGCCAAGTTACATCCAAATCTTAGTGGTAGGAGACAGAAGATCTGCTGGTAGAAGTCTGTTTGTTTGACTGGAGACCAGTATCCAATCGTGTACCACAGGGATCAGTGCTGTGTCTCATATTATTTGTGATTCGGAGATGTCAGTGCTGGACTGGCTTGGCAAAGTTTAAAAATTGCAGAACACTAAATGATCGTCCAACAGTTTATTTGGAGGCACGACCTTTCGAAGAGCATAATCACGCGATGAAAAGCAGCGATGCGAAAGCTTGTGTGTCCGAATAAAACTGTTGGATTATAACCTGGTGTTGTGTGATTTTTAATTTTATTATTTGTAGTATTCATAAATGATGCAGCTGTGAATATCGAGGGGATTGGTGGTGAGTGTGATAAATCAATTTGCGTTTGACACAAAATTTGTCTGGTTGGTTGGCAGTGACGAGAAGGCTTTATATTAACAGGAAGATACAGATGGAATGATCAAATGGGTGGATCAATGGCCGATGGAATGTAACCCTGATAAATATGAGGCGATGTACTTTGGAAGAAGAACAAGACAGGAGAGGACTCTAATGGATCACACCGCACTTCCTGAGAGGACTCTGGCATGTTCACCCAAACTCGGCACTGAACCATCACTCAGCTTGATGATAATGGCAGACTGGTGGATTATCCTGGGAGAAAGGTTATGGATTGTGATTGAATGCAATTCTGCTGCGACTGCTGCTGAGATCAACAGCATCACATGATAGCCCAGTGTGAGCTGCAATATCTGCAAATCAAGTCTAATGACTTTCTCCAGTTCACACCATACCCACCGTGTGGGCGGCACGGTGGCACAGTGGTTAGCACTGCTGCCTCACAGCGCCTGAGACCCGGGTTCAATTCCCGACTCAGACGACAGACTGTGTGGAGTTTGCACGTTATCCCCGTGTCTGCGTGGGTTTCCTCCGGGTGCTCCGGTTTCCTCCCACAGTCCAAAGATGTGCGGGTCAGGTGAATTGGCCATGCTAAATTGCCCGTAGTGTTAGGTAAGGGGTAATTGTAGGGGTATGGGTGGGTTGCGCTTCGTCGGGTCGGTGTGGACTTGTTGGGCCGAAGGGCCTGTTTCCACACTGTAAGTAATCTAATCTAATCCATTCACCCATCAGTCCTGTACTCAGTGACCCAACCTGGTTTCTGATGTGCAAAACATCCAGTTTCATAATCTCATTCTGCTCAGGGTCTCTCCCTGATGTCACGCCTCTAATTTGTTACATTACTCAAATACTTGAACATATTAATCTGAATCATTTTCTTTCCCATCATAACATCGTCTATGTTTGAAGTGAATGTTTTTTCCTCTGTTTTTCTCCCTGACCATGATGATTAAGACCTCAGTTTTAGAGCCAGTGAACTTGTGCACTTTTGTATTTTTGTTCACTTCCCAATGTACAGCGCTCTGTGCTGGACAGGGCGTTTAAGCAGATTCAACACATCTGTTGAATCAAGATATCAGCTGAGGATAAAACATTCTCTGCTCAAAATTGTATTTCATAACGGGGCAAGTGTTTAGAAGTGTTTGGCTGAATACAATAAAGTGAGACAAAGTGAAATAGCCAGAATTACTAATTGCTATTGGTTATAAAATAAGTGCATATTTTGCAGGAACTCAGGCGGTTGAATGACTGAAAGTTCCTGTACTGGAAAATGGGAATTCTTTGAAATACTATTTGGAATTTTCCACATTCAAAGTATGTGTGTGTGTATGAGCGAGCAGATACTGCACTGAGCTGGGTGGTGAACTCAGACCATGCTCGGTGCGGCTGGTGATGAGGTCTCCTCTGGGAAGAGAATGGACCCCCTGTACTAGCCCATCCACTAGGACCTCTCTCCCGTTGAAAATTTGTGGTGTTAGTTCCCCTTATCTGCCATGCTCGGGGTCAATTGTGCAGGGTGGCTTCAAACTGAGGAAGTTCAACAGTGTGCCCAATAGCCTTTGAAAGATGGCACAAGTGTCAGTGATTATAGAATTTCCAGGGACATCAGTACGATGGTGAGTCCCTCCAGCATCTTGGGTTGGCATTGAATGTGAGGAGCACTATGAGATTGATGGGTAGTTAATTAGGTGAGTTTGATAAGATAGCACCCTGAATCTAGTTCAGTCTCGTACAGACAATCACGCTGTCACACTCAATAAAAATATCACTGAGACAAACTACTGTTAGATTTAGCCAATAAGTCAAAGTCTCTGCTGACCCTACACCCAGTTACAAAGTTGCAGAACAAATGTTCATCTAAAACTCTCCCTCATCTTTATTGACGCCAACATCCCCTTCACCTATCATTCCGAGGAATATGGCTCATGTTGCAGGATGCTATCGAAATGTCTTCATTTCAGCATTCTGCAACCAGTGATGTTACATGAAATTGTCTCTCAATCTCCCTTTCGCTTTTTTCCCCAAAATCCTTTTGATTGTTGGTAGTTCAACTGATTTCCCGGCCATCTCCCTCTGGCAGGAACTAGAAAATACGGACTAGGCAATAAGGACTCTGTATCAGAGTGATCATGTAACTAGACGGGTAATTCAGAGGCATGGGCTGTGACTCCAAGGCAGTGTTTTAAAATCCTACCACAGCCGATGATAGAGCTTAAATTTGAATGACAAAAATTGGAATGAAACCTAATTTCAATCGTGGAAACCAGAAACAGTTAAGATTTATTTTCATTATTTCCCTGATAGTCTTTGCTAAAGAAACTTAACATTATTACTCAGTGTGAACTCAGTGTGATTTCAGACCCACAACAACATTGATGGCTCCATTTTGTCTTGACAAATCGCCGCGTTGTCAAGGACAATCAGTGATGGACAACAAATACTGCCCTTGCCCGTGATGCTGGCATTCTGAGAAACAACAGCATGAAAAGTGAAATAAACCAAGGGACGGTGGGTGCTAGAGATCGAAAATAAAATTCTCCAGCGTTTGAAAGTGTTGGAGAATCTCAGCAGGTATGGCAGCCTCTGTCAGGAGAAATGCAGATAACGGTTTGAGTCCAGTTACCCTGCTTCACAACTGAAAGCAAACTGTGAGATAATATTATTTATCCGGGTATCATGGAGGGTTGGCTTGGAGAGAGAGGTGGGGGCCAGGTGTAAATTGAATGGATGGAGAAATGGCCAGAAAAAGAAAGGAAAAGAAATGAAAGTGAGCAAAGGGATTGCTGATGAAAGGAAAACAGAATGGAAGTTATTCGCACATTTCCCCGTTTCCCATATTCCTGAATATCGCATCCATTTAGATTTTTCCCAGTTTAAAGTGAGTTTGGTTCCCTGTATCTCTCTTCTCTGAGTGTGATGATCAAATCCATTAGCAATACTGGTGCTGCCCTTGTAGCTGCTGAGATGTAGAGAAAGGTAATGTTACATTGTCAACTGATTCTTTGGAGAGAGAAACTGTTAGTGTGGGAGTGTGCAGAGATGCAACGCTTTCTCAGCAGGAAGAGAAACTCAGGAGTGGAAATAGTTTTCAACATGAGCGCGTGCACGTTCCGTGTGGGGAATTGACTTGTTCCTGACATTGGAAAATCAACGAAGTTTCTGTGGATGCTTATCTCGTGTTTGTATTGTCAGCTGCTGGGTCTGGTGACCCCACCTCTATACTCTGCATTTACAGAGTGTCTGTGTCCATGGTAAACAAATGAGATGAGGCTCCACAGAAGGGAAGCTCTATCAATAGGGTGGTGCAGGACAGTGCATTATCTTTTCTTGGATTCCCGGGACATTTGTCTGAGTTGGACCAGGTGTCAGGTATAAAACCAAAATTGCGGTGGTCACTGAGCTGTGTCCCCTCCTTCAATATACTGTGTAGCCTCACACCAGTGACAGGACTGTGCTGATGTTCACCATGAATTAAACTGGATTAATTCTGGAACTTTCCAGGCAGGAGTGAGTAACATATCCATCATCACTGGAGTGCAGTCCTCCGATATATTCACTGGCTGACAGAACCCATCTGTCTGCTGAGAACAATATATTGTGTCCATCTCTCTAAGAATGATACAGAAAGAAACTTCCAGAAATACAAGGGTACAGAGTGATTGGTGAAAATGAGGAACAGTAGGTAATTAGAATGACTAAAAGGTATGTCTTTCAAAATCTCATTGGAATTAAGGTTGGCATTATGCTGCATCTGATGAGCTACATCCCCAAGTATTGAGGAGGTGGCAGTAGAGCGAGTGAAAGAATTTACTGATTGTTCTTCAAAGCTGGTTAGATTCTGGAAAGGATCCTCCAGACTGGAAAGCAGCTATTGTACAACGAGTGAAAAATCACACAACACCAAGTTATAGTCCAACAGGTTTAATTGGAAGCACACTAGCTTTCGAAGCGACGCTCCTTCATCCGGTGATAGTGGAGCTCTCGATCATAACACAGAATTTATAGCAAAAATTTACAGTGTGATGTAACTGAAATTGTACATTGAAAAATTGATTGGCTGTTTCGCCTTTTATCTGTTAGTGTACAGTGATAGTTTCATTTCGTTCATGTGTAAATCACAAAACCTTTTATTTTAAGTTGTATTCTTGGGTTAGCTGTTAACAATGGTGATAGCTAGACAATATGTTGAAGGTGTTGGCCTCCTGTGTTCTCCCTCTATGCCTTTTGATTCTCATCTAAAAAGTGAGATAACGGAGTTTTACTTAAAATCGTGCAGTTTTTGAGCTCAGAGTTCTTCATGAATGCATGCAGTTTTTGAGCAATGTACAATATAACCCGGCAACACCTTCAACATATTGTCTAGCTATCACCATTGCTAACAGATAACCGATAATGCAACTTTGAAAAAAATGTTTTGTGATTTACACATGAAAGAAGTGAAATTATCACTGTATTCTAACAGATGAACGGGTTAGCAGACAATCAATTTTTCAATGTATAATTTCAGTTACATTACACTGTGAATATTTGCTATAAATACTGTGTTACGCTCGAGCCCTCCACTATCACCTGATGAAGGAGCATTGCTCTGAAAGCTAGCGTGCTTCCAATTAAACCTGTTGGACTATAACTTGGTGTTGTGTGATTTTTAACTTTGTACACCCACGTCCAACAGCGGCATCTCCAAATCATTGTAAATCGAAATATTTAAAACAGGACGGAGAGAGCAAACAGCAAACTAAGCAGTGGTTAGCTTGATGTGAGCTGTGAGAAAAACATTGGAACCTTTTATGAGGAATGTGAAAACTAGACACTTGGAAAATAATGACATGATTCGGTAGAGTCAATCTAGATTCAGGAAGAGGAAATGATCTTGATCTTTGATAAACCTGCTGGATTTTGTGGAGGTTGTCCGTTGTGACATCGAAAATTGAGAACCAGTGGGAATGAAGTGTTTGAATTTTCAGCAGACGTTTGACATGTTTGAATAGGGGTGAGTGGGGAATGTTAGAGTCCATGGGTAGGTAGGGGTGGCATACACCGAAAGTAGTAAAAGTTGGATAATCGAGAGAATGAAGAGAGTCGCATAATTATCTGGAGTGAAGGCTTTGGAGTATCAGAAGGATCAGTGGTTGGGTAATAGCTCTTTCCAAGATATAAAATATTTCAGATATGAACAACAAATATCATCATTCACATTTATGTTCATTAAATAGTGAGAGATTGGGAAGTGTTGTTGTTGAACCAGACCTAGATATGCTTCGTCATAAGTCATAAACCGAATTTTTATTTAGCAGGAAGTAAATGATATGTGGCTCTTTATGCAAAAATGATTAAAGTACCAGAGTAAATGTATCTTTCCCAATAATAGTGTTTTGTTGAGGGACAGTGAGGTGTATTGTGTACAGGTTTAATCAGCTTTATAAATAATGATCTTATCAGTGATTCAGTCCAAAAGGGTTTTACCAAAATAAACCCTGGCATGATGCTGCCATGAGGAGAAACGAAGAAACTTAATAAAGTGTGTTAAGGTGTTTGTGAGTTTATATTTTTAAAAATGCTGAAGCACATTGAGAGTTGAAGATACAAAATTGCCTTATTACACCAATTAAGGAATGTCCAGGCAAATTCACATTTCCTATGTATTGGAGTGCAAATATATCCACTGTAAAATTATTGGCTGGTGCCTGTTCCAGTCTAGGAGAGATCTGCACCGTAACACCATGTAGATTATGATTTTTGAGGGTGGTGGTGGTGGGAGGTTCAGCCAGTTACAGTATTGCAAACAGACAACGCAGCAGAATGATTTATCCTGCGATAAGAAAACGTGCATCATTATCCCTCACTACGAACTTCACGAGAGCAATGGTTGATGGGAAATGTGATCAATAGCCGGCGGTGCCAACATTCAATCCAGTCCAGTAGTTTTTGTGAACTGAAAGGACCATACAGAAAGGGGTTAAATGGAGCTGTTTGTTCAGTGACTGTGATTGATGCCGGTCTCCATGGATCCTAGCTATGTCACTGGATGTTTTCCATCTCCTATTAATAAGGGGTTTCTTGCAATGGTTTATGTCATTGTAGCAGCAGATGCATCAACTCCAACGTTCAAAGGGATCAGCAACTGCAGAGACAGAAAAAGGAGATTTAAACATCTGAGAATAGTCTGGAATGATCCATTAATGGATCAGAATCTGAGAACATGCGACTGGAATGCTGCAACAATGGACAGGAGTTTATCCTGGGGTCTTTTCCTTTTTTCCTCATCTTGGTCAACATTACCAGATCGGATATGGGGTGCACTGGTGATTATCCAGGCGGGTTACTATCCTATCCTCGCTATTGTTGGTGTTCCTGGTGAGTTTCTTCATCTATCCATTTATTAATCTCTTCAACCATGGCGAACTTCTTTGCTATTTCTGTTATCTATATTTGACAAAGACAAAAACTATTGTCCTCAGTTTCAAATGCAAATTCCATTGATTACCCAAAATTTCAGAACCGCCCACACCCCCGCCCTCACCAACATCTGAGAACGAGACTGTTCACAATACCGAATTTAAATAAATAAAATTCATTTGTGTCTCGGTATTCTGTCCATCACAAAACCTATCCACTACCAGCTCGATTATATGCCCAGTCACCATCTTGGCTTCAATGCTGATGCTTTTTAACCATTATCTATGCTTTGGTAAAATTCAGACATTATGGTTACACCTCTCCTTTAAGCACTCTTTCAGTTGCAAATATTTCGATCACAACTTTGTTCTTGTCTCTAAAATAACTTAATGACAGCAACACTCTCTCAGAGCAGTAATGTCGGAAGAAATGTAATTCAGATGCACAGGTTATTACACAGAAAGACACTGTTCCACATCCTACCACAGACGATGTCAGAAAGTAAATACAAAAGACAGGAATTGGAAATAACAGCCATGACTTTTCCGGCATTTTGTCGATACGTTTATCTATTTTCACTGATATCCTTTGGTAAATAGATCTTGCGTTAATATCTGGTCTGGCTTAAGATTTATGTGAGTCCCACAGCAATGTGCTTGGTTCTGTACTGTCTGAAAGAATGACCTCACAGTAAATGACATTTGGTTAGGTCAAAAAATGCTGCCCCAGTCAGCGATGCAGACATTCCAAGTAATAACAAAATTAAAAGTTAGATAAAGCAAAGAATGATGCAACAGATCAGAAACAATAAAGAACGAGAAAGTGCCAGACAAACTGAGCAGATTTGGCAGCCCCTCTGGTCGAGAGAAAAATAGAATTGGCAATTCAATTCTAATGACCATACATCAGAACTGAACACAGTTGGGAAATAGCGTGATCGATGTTGGTGACACCGACATCTGTTATGAAAGGGAGAAGGACTGAGTTGAATAGATGGAGAAAGAGAGAGATAGAGAGAAAGGAGCAAAGAGATTGTTGATGATCAGGTGGTGTGGAAATAAAAAATGAAATTAAACCTTGCTTATGTTTCTCCTGTTCCCATATTACTGATAATCATGACCATGTAAGGTATATGTCAAAGTTCCTGTTTAAAGTTATTTTTGTCTGTTTTTCTCTCTTCCCTGAGTGGGATTATCTTCCTTTATTCATTAATGGGATGCTGGGCCAATATTTAATTCCCTTTCCCCATTGTCCTTAAGAACGTTTTGTTGAGCTGCCTTCTTGACCCACTGCAGTCCGTGGGCTGTAAGTAGTCAGTGCTGAGGTCCATGCGGTTTCTTTTCTTTGAGGCTTTGAAGTGATAGATATAACTGAGTGGCAGGCTTGGCCATTTCAAACTGCAACTGAGAGTTAACCACATTGCTGTGGGTCTGGAGTCACCAGCTGAAGACGGTAGATTTCCTTTCCTGAAGTGTATGAGGGTGCCAGGTAGGACAATCAACAATGGTTTCATTGTTTCATTTGATTCTTAATTCCTGATATTTTATTGAATTCAATTTCCAACATTTGCCGTTGTGGGATTCGGATCCGGTGTCTGGGTCATGACCTCATTCCCTGGATTTATACTCAGAGATAATACAGCTGGATCATCGCCTCCTCAGTATCTCCAATCAACTCCAATGGCAACAGTGATGTTGTTGTTGGTGTGACTTTGCTTCATAACGCAAATAAATGATCGGCAAAAAACTCCATCCATCTCATTTTGTATTTATGAGAAGGCGAGATGATGGGAAGTGCTCTTGATGAAAAGGAGCTGGATGTCCTTGATCATAGGGCACTAACAGAATTCATACAGAAAAGTTGGGTACTGGCAGGTGGGACAAGATTGAGTTGGGATATCTGGTCGGTATGGACGGGTCTGACCAAAGGATCTGTTTCCATGCTGTGCATCTCTATGACTCTTATGACTCAGCAAGTAATCAGCACAATAAATGAGTAGTATCATTCATTACAAAATGATTAAAGTATAAGAATGAAGACACCGTCCTGCAGTTGTGGAGTGTACTTGAGACAGTATTTTCTTTCATTTATAATCAATGATCTCCTTGCTACACAGAGACAGTGGATTGGAGATTCACCAGACTAATAGCTGCTGAGGAGAGTGTGAAGAAAATGAGCGTTTAATCTACAACGTTACAAAATGAATAAAATGTGATTGCATTAACACTGGAGTGTTATGAATCAACACTCATTATTTCCAAAAACAAACATGGATAGCATTAGATATAACATGTTTTCCATGATATGTGTCTTCACATTTGGACAAATATATACATAGAAAAGGTTTAGAAGGATATGGACCAAGCGCAGGGAAATGGGGTTAGCATGGATGGACATTTAGATCAGCATGAACCAGTTTGTGCTAATGGGCCTGTCTCCGTGCTATAGGATTCTATGACTCTATGATAACTTACAGAGCTCTATGGAGCCCCCATGTTGGTTGAGAGAGAGAGCTCCAGGTTCTGAATGAACTCTCACCGCCTGGATGTACAGTTGGTGTGTGACCCTGCATTGAACGTCATGTTGTTCACAAATCTGTCACCAGCCACACTCTGATAGTATTAGCCATTCCCACCAGCTTCTGACTCCCATACAGAACACTAGCTTGTCTTCTCTGTTACAAACCAATCCTTTTTTTTGCTAAAAGCTGTTCATTAGCTCAAGTAGACCCTGTCCTTGATGTTTTTCAGAGGGTCAATAAAATGGGGCCAGGCTTCGATCAGTCTGGTTTGGTACAGATGCGAAAGGGATTTTCAGAGGCCTTTTATTTATATGTAAACAGATGAAACTACAGGTGAAAGACGTCATGCTTTAAAAGAAATCTGTATAATGAACGTGGAGTTGTCGGCTCTTTTAGCTGAGCTAGCTGAGTTGAGCTGAGCTGAGCAGTTTTCAGTTGAGTCTTGAACTGAGAAGTTCAACTGGCAGCTGTGTGGAAACTCTCTCACTTTTCTGCCCTTGAGCTTCAACCTGGAAACATGCATTCCATTATGACGTTATTTCAAGTGAGTTTGATTATTGGGACTATTGTGTGTATTTGGAATAGCATATTTAGGTCTAGCTGGATAGGTTGAATTCTGTAGGGGTTCTTTATTCTGTTCTTTGTGTTTTATTGTGGAATTTTGAACAATGTTTTTGTCTGATTTAAATCACCCTAGCTAAATTACTCCGGGTAATTTTCATTGGATAATTAACAAAACAAACTGCAGAGTTATGCTCTGGGCTGCTTGCTTAAGAATGTTTTAAGTGGTCTAGCCTCGTCCATAACAGACTGGGGGCTCATTGCTGGATCTTTAACAGCGAATGGGAAATGCTTGTGTCTTTATTGCTGGTATTAGTTTGATTGGGTTGACAAAGCTTCGAATAGTAATGGCTATTTCAGTCGCCAAACGTTTCCTGGGTGTGCATGCAGTGACTTTGGATATTTTATGAAAAGTGAATAAGACCAAATTGCAAGAATTAGCAGAGAAGCTGGAATTGGAACTGACTGCTTTTGTGAGGTAAGGAGAGATAATTACAGCAGAAGCTCATCAATTAAACTTTCTGGAGAAACCAACAGAATCAGAGATGGGAAGAATTCAGTTGCAAATGAAACATCTTGAGTTAACGTTGAGAGGTAAGGAAAGGGTAGCCAAAATGAAACATTTGACTATTGATAAAATGCAGAAGAAGGGGTAAAAGAGAGAGCAGTAGAACAGAGAGTAAAAATAACGAATGGCAAAAGAGAGAGCAGCAGGCGAGAGAGAAAGGGAGAGCTTTTGAATAACAAAAACTCACACTTAAAAAGGAAAGTCAGTGTAAAAGGCTGGAGATAACGGCTGAGGGTGTGCTTGGTAATGAAGAGAGTGCGGATGAGCAACTCCTGGTAGTCAGAAGCCTAGTGAGAATTTGTTTGAGTATGTTCAAGCATTGCCTCAACTTGATGAGGAGTATGTGATGCCCAATTCATCTCATTTGAAACGTTGGCTACACAAATGCAGTGGCCAGAGGCAATGTGGATTTTGTAGATCCAAACGAAACTCGTAGGTAGGACAGGCGAGGTATTCACATCCCTAGCAGAGGAGGTATCTGGGGAGTATGAGGAAGTTAAAAAAAAACATTTTGTCTGCATAGGCAACCTTTTAGGAATCTATTGAGGGATCCTGGTCAAACCTACACTGAGTTTCTAAGGATCAAACAGACTAATTTCGATAGTTGGATAAGAGATTTAAAATTCAAGCAAAGCTATAATGCCCTTAGCGAGTTTAGTACTGGGAGGAATTCATAAATTCGCTGCATAAGTAATGCAAACTCAGATGGAAGAGCAGAGAGTGCAAAAAGCAAGGTTAGCTGCTGAAATGGCTGATGATTATGAACTGGTCCATAAACTTGGTTTGCTTTCCAGAACCAGTTCTGGTCTCTGAGGGACAGAAATTGGAGCAAAGAGATATCCTCACGTGTAAAGGGAAAGGTAGACCACAGTGCAGATTATAAATAAGTAATAAGTAGCAGTAATAAAGAAAACCTTGCAAAGAAGTTAAAGTACTATGGTGTTTTCATTGTAATAAAGTGGGCCACACAAAATCACAGTGTTGGTGGGCTGGGAGAAAACCAAATGTAGGATAACCAGACAAGCCTGGGTGTTTTGTTGGACTCGTAACAAAAAGCATAAGGGAAGTTAGGCAACTGTCTCAGAGTGTACAAAATGATAAGTGGACATGCCAAATCTGCATTAAAAAGTTACATGAAAGAGTAAAGTTGATTCACATAGACCAGGAGTATTTTGTAAGGAGGTTCCAATATTAATTGACAGGATATTTTCAGTCTGCAATGCTGAGGGGTGAGGCTTTATGCACTCTTGAGAGAATATTGCCAGAAAATGTGCTGGTAACAGGAATTCATAGTGAGGCAAAAAGTGCTCAGTTATGTAAAGTGAGGCTGGAGAGTCCAGAGAAGTGTGGAAAATGTGTGATAGGAGTACTGGACCCCTAACTCTGAGCTCCAGGAATAAAATTTGTCCTTGCAAATAATATAGCTGATTCACTGGTAGGCATGCTGCCTGGTCTAGTTGAAAAGCCAGTGGAGACGCAGGCAACTGAAGACCTGGAGAATGTTTATCCAGGAATTTTCCCTGATTGCGTGATCAGAAGATCACAAATGCACTGGTTGAAGCAGGATAAAGGCAGAGATAAGGAAGCTGACGTAGAGTTATCCGAAAGTTTCTTTTTGATCAGATAAGTGAAACAGAGAAGGAGCTAGTTGGAAAACATGAACGTATTTTTACCTCTGCTAAGCTGATTGAATTACAGCAGAAAGCTGAGGAGTTACAAAAGTTATATCAAAAGATATTTAGGTAGAAAGAGAATAAATGCATTCCTGTGTGTTATAACTTAACAAATGATGTCTTAATGCGGATATGGAGATCAGCGCACATTGTGGCAGATCAGACGTGGACAGAAGTTCATCAAATTGTTTTGCCTGTTGGATATAGAAAGGAGGTGTTGCGAGTGGCACATGAGCTACCACTTGGAGATCATTTCGGGGTGAGGACATTACAGGCTGGAATACAAATATATTTTGACCGGCCTGGACTACACAAGGTGTAGTTGAATATTGCCAGACGTCTCAAACATGTCACACAGGCAGTAATAAAACCTGAACTTTAATACCTATTTCAGCATTTGAGGAAACTTTCACAAGAGTGTTGATAGATGGTGTAGGTCGCCTATCTGAAACGAAAAGTGGGAATAAGTATTTATTAACAACAATGGATGTGTCGACTAGATTTCCTGAGGCAGACCCATTATGCAGCATCACAGCTAAAAGAGTTGTAGAAAAAAATACGTATTTTTTAACTAGGTACGGACTACCAATAGAGATCCAGACAGATCAAACCTCACATCCGAACTATTCAAGCAGGTGATGGACAACTTGGGAATAAAACAATTCAAATCTACTACGTAGTATTCAGAATCACCGTGAGCATGAGCGAGAAGGCATCAAATAGTGAAGAGCACATTGAGGGTTTATGGTCAGGATAATCCAGATGATTGCGATAAGGAAATTCCTTTTGAACTACTTGTGATCAGAGACGCACGAAATGAATCGACCAAATTCAGACTATTTGAATTAATTTGTGGGAATGAAGTAAAAGGACCATTACCATTGGTTAAGGAGAAATTAATAAGTCAGAATTCAGAGACCACTCATTTAGACGATGTATCAAATTTTAGGGAACGATTAAATACAGCTGGATATTTGGCTATACCGCATTTAAAAGTATCGCAGCATACAATGAAACAGGAAGTGGATCAGAAATCACAAATTCTCAATTTTGCAATTGGGAATAAGGTATTGATGTTACTTCCAGTTACAGTTGAGCCTTTAGAAGCAAGTTTTATTGTACCTTATCAAATTGGGAAGAAATTGAATGAGGTAAACTGCTTGGTACGGACACCAGACAGGAAGAAATCTCACAGAGTGTGTCATATGAATATGCTCAACAGATATTTTGATAGGGAATGAAAGCAATAGAAGAAGGCATTAACGATTACAGCACAGAAGGAAGAATCAAGTTCAGAGGATTCCGAATTGGACATTCCTATATCAAATTGAACAATGAAAAAGTTGTCAAAAATTGGAATAAATTATTGAGTTACCTTCCACAAGAAAAGCACAGTGACCTGAAAGAGTTATTACGATATCGTGGAGAGATCCGCAGAAATAAACTGGGAAGTCCGAATGTACGTGATGTAGACACAGGAGATGCTGTTCTGATTAAGCAACATCCTTAAAGGCATTACCCTCTAAAGTTGGCTCAGGTCAGAAGGAGACAGAGCAAACGTTCCAAGATGGCATAATCGAAGTGAGTTACAGTACTGGAGCTCATGTATAGTCATGATGCCAAAGCCAGTAGTTACCCAGTGGTCATGTGTGGACTATCACAAAGTCAACTTCGTTTGGAAGACTGATGCTTATCAAATTCTATGTTTGGAGAACTGTGTCGAAAAAGTGGGAGAGGCTACTTACATTTCTAAGTTGGACTTGCTCAGAGGCTACTGGCAAGGGCTTCTGTCAGAGACAACAAAGGCAATTGTGGCTTTCATAACGCCAAATGGACTATATCAGTTCAATGTTGAGGCATTTGGCACGTAAAACAATCCAGCCACATTTCAGAGACTGATAATAAGGTCATTGCTGAATTACCCAACTATGTGGTGTACATTGATGACCTGGTGGTTTTTAGTCACACATGAAAGGATCATTTACAGCATTTATCGACTTGATTGATTGACTTTAGAAGGCAGGCTTGGTGGTAAACCTAACTAAAAGTGAATTTGAGAAAACCCAAGTCACGTTCCTGGGTCATTTTATTGGACATGGACAAATGGCCCCATGGGATACAAAAACGAAAGTAGTTCGGTAATGTTCCACACCGTCGACAAAAAGAAATACGTAGTGCTACGGTTCCTGGGATTGACTGGATTTAACTGAAAGTTTGTGCGAAACTTTAAGCAGTGTGGCTGCTCCACTCACCGAATTGTAAAGGGCAAGAACTCTCAGTGGACAGAGTACTGTCAAAAGGCACTTTACAGCTTAAAAATGTGTTAGCCACTGCCCCCAGTATTAGCTGCACTAAATTACACAAAGCCTTTAAGGTGGCTATCGCTACCAGTGATGTGGGTGTCGGTCCGGTGTTGGTGCAGGAGGAGGATGAGGGAATAGAAATACTCATCGTGTATTTTTCTGGGAAGTCGAACGATCATCAACAGAAATGTTCAATGGTGGAGAAAAAACTTTAAACTTTGTGTTGGCATTACACCATAACTGTGTTTCTATTACAGTAATGCATCTGAGACAATCGTATACACTGATCACAGCATATTGACATTTGTGGAAAAATTAAAGACACAATTGCCAGACTGTTTAGATGGAGCTTGTTGTTGCAGCCATTAAATCTGACCATTGTGCATGTGGCAGGTCGCGAAAACGTGAAAGCTGATGAGTTATTGAGAATCGAATGAGATAACGGAGGTGTTTGGTGGTGCGTATACCGTGGCCTGAATTTGCATGGGTTTGTGCATGTTTGAATGTTTACAGTTGGTATAATGTATCTGTCAGTTTTGAGACTACTACCTGGGTGTGAGGGGTTAAAAATGCAGCCACCTTTTAACATTGATAGTTCATTTTTTAAGGTGGGGGGAGGGGGAAAGACATGTTACAAAGCAAGTCCCTTTTTTGTCTAAAAGCTGTTCCTTGGCTCAAGGAGACTCTGTCCTTGTTTTTTTTTCAGAGGTACAATAAAACGGGGCCAAGCTCCGATCAGTCTGGTTTGGTACAGAGATGAAAAGGATTTTCAGAGTCATTTGGTTTATATGGAAACAGATGAGACTTCAGGCCAAAGTGGTCATGCTTTATAAGTAACCAGTATAATGAACGGAGAGTGGTGAGCTATTTTGGCTGAACTCGCTGAACTGAGCAGTTTTCAGTTGAGTCTCGAACTGGGAAGTTCAACTGGGAGCTGTGTGGAAACTCTCTCTCTTTTCTGACATTCAACTTCAAACTGGAAATTTGTGTTCCATTTATACTGGCTTTTATTGGGAGTTTGCTTATTGGGACAGTTATGTATATTCGGAACAGCATAATTAAGTCTAGCTGAATCGGTTGAATTCTGTCGTGATTCTTTATTCAGTTCTTTGTGTTTCATTGTGTAATTTTATGAATAAATTTTTTGTCTGTTTCAAAATGTAGTAGTCAACCTAGTTAAATTACTCCAGCTAATTTTCATTGTACACTTACCTAAACAATTTGCAAAGGTATGTTCTGGGCTGCCTGCTTCAAGATGTTTTGAGTAGCCGAGCCAAGTTCATGACATCTCGGCGATGGAAAATGCTTCCTTGGGACATGACACAAACCAATCACTTTCCCTCCTCATGATCAGCAAACCACGTTAACATAACATGTGTGTACCATTAGCAATGGAGCCAGGAGGAACAACATGGAGCAGTCTGTCTGTGCAGTCTCTGCTTCATTGGTTTGTTGTGTTGCAGAAAAATGACATCCTCCTATCTCAGTCTAACCGTTTGGAGGGGCTGAATGGCCTCTTCTGTTCATGTGTCAGTATCTTGAGGAACTGAATTTCTTCATCCTGGCCCGAGTACAGAGGTTCAAGGACTTCAGTTGGCAACCCTTGGTTTCTGCCTATCAGCATGTTGTGTTGACTAGACTCTATCTTCCTGAGTTATAGGAGACAAACAGAAGACTGGAAGAACACCGCAAGCCAGGCAGCATCATGAGCTGGGAAAGTCAACATTTCAGGTACAACCGGTCTTCAGCACTAGGTTGAGGGGTAGGGAGAGCTGCAGATAAAGAGGGAAGGGAGTGGTTGGGGTGGGGGGATCAGGGAGATGGTGAGTTCGGATATGTGGGCACACGTGGTGGGTGCAACCTGGTTGGGCGATGCTAGGGATGAATTCCGTTTGGGAGCTGAAAGGAAGGGTTGTTAGGTGGAATGGAAGACCTCCCAGTCAGTTCCTATTTGAATTCTCTTTCCCAATCCCTTTCCGACATAGCCATCCTTGGCCTCCTCCATTGACACAACAAACCAAACCATAATTTGGAGGAACAAGATCTCATCTGTCACGTGTGCAGCCTGCACCCCGGGGATTCAACATTGAATTCTCCAATTTCAAATTGCCTCCCTTTTAATCCCCCCCACTCCCTTCCCAAGCCCTCCCCTGCCTTCCATTCCTCTGAGCAACCATTTGTCCTGCTACCAACTGGATTCAGCCCTCCCATCACCAACCCGCTGATACCCTTTATCTGTGTTCACTTATCCCCCAACTCGCCACTCTGCCTCCTCCTCCCTCACCCACACTTTATCTATATAACCCCTTACTCCCACCCACAGTCCTGACGAAGGGTTATATCCAATGCGTTCACTTCTCAAAGTCTTGATGCTGCCTTGCTTTTTCTGTTCTTCCAGCTTCCTGCGTGTGTATTTTGGATTCCAACACCTGCTTTTATTTTAAATTGTCTTCTTGTGTAACAGGCAGGAGTGAGTGAATGCATTGCGCCTCTTGTTATCCAATAGATCTGATAGGGTGAATGGCTTTCTTATATTACTGTGAAACCAGCTAGAGTTGTTGAAGGGGTTCCTCTTGCTTTTAACCGTGAAAATGTTTAGTGCCCAGCAGTGCTTTTGATCAATGTTACCTTAGTACTTTAGGAGGTGACTCATTGCTCTGAACATTGCATAATCTTCAAAGAACATTCCACCTCTGATCATATGACAGAGGGAAAGACATTGATGAAGTAGCCGAAGAAGCTACCCTGAGGATTGCCCACAAGGATATCTAGGGACTGCGAGGATTGATGTCCACCAGCCCCATTGTGTTCTGAATGATCCAACCAGTGGGGAATTTACAACTGATTCCCATCAAGTTCAATTTTGTTCAGTCTCCTTGACATCTTGCTTTATCAAATCCTGTCTTGATATCAGGGCCAGTAACTTTACGCTGTGTTCATATCTTCTATCCATGTCAATAGGCCAAGGTATATGTGTGGGGAGTGTTTCCTTCTCTCAGAGGGTAGTGACGGTTGGGACCAGACAGTTGGGGAGGCCAAATCACTGAAATGTTTGGTGGGTGCGAGTGGGTGTTCATGGATTTTGACCCGTCAGAGAGTCGAGGGCTACAAAGAATTGGGCATGAAAGAGAAATTGTGGCCGAGTGCAGATCAGCCCTGAATTACTGAATGGAAGGGCAGGTCTGAGGGGCTATGTAACCTGGTTTTAGAACATAGAACATAGAACATAGAAGGATACAGCGCAGTACAGGCCCTTCGGCCCTCGATGTTGCGCCGACCGAATCCTACCTAACCTATACTAGCCCAATAACTTCCAAATGCCTATCCAATGCCCGCTTAAATGACCATAAAGAAGGAGAGTTCACCACTGATACGGGCAGGGCATTCCATGAACTCACAACCCGCTGTGTGAAGAATCTACCCCTAACATCTGTCCTATACCTACCACCCCTTAATTTAAAGCTATGTCCCCTAGTAACACCTGACTCCATCAGCGGTAAAAGGTTCTTAGTATCTACCCTATCTAAACCCCTAATCATCTTATACACTTCTATCAGATCTCCCCTAAACCTTCTCTTCTCCAATGAGAACAGCCCCAAGTGCCTCAGCCTTTCCTCATAAGATTTTCCTACCATTCCAGGCAACATCCTGGTAAACCTCCTCTGCACTCGTTCTAAAGCTTCCACATCCTTCCTATAGTATGGCGACCAAAACTGCACACAATACTCCAGATGAGGCCTCACCAGAGTCTTATACAACTGCAACATGACCTCAGGACTCCGGAACTCAATTCCTCTGCCAATAAAGCCCAGTACACCATATGCCTTCCTCACAGCACTATTTACCTGGGTGGCAACTTTCAGAGATCTGTGTACATGGACACCAAGATCCCTCTGCTCATCCACACTACCAAGTAGCCTACCATTAGCCCAGTAATCCATCATCTTGTTATTCCTACCAAAGTGAACGACTTCGCACTTAGCTACATTGAATTCCATTTGCCACATTTCCGCCCAGCTCTGCAACTTATCTATATCCCGCTGTAACCTACCACTTCCTTCCTCACTATCCACAACTCCACCGACTTTTGTGTCATCCGCAAACTTGCTTACCCAGCTTTCAAGTCCTTCCTCTAGATCATTTATAAAGATAACAAAAAGCAATGGTCCCAAAACAGATCCTTGTGGTACACCGCTAGTAACTGCGCTCCAAGATGAACATAATCCATCAACTACTACCCTCTGTCTCCTTCCAGCCAGCCAATTCCTAATCCAAACCTCTAATGTATCCACAATGCCATACCTCCGAAGTTTTAGCATTAGCCTACCATGGGGAACCTTATCGAACGCCTTACTAAAATCCATATACACAACATCTACTGCTTTACCCTCATCCACTTCCTTAGTCACCTTCTCAAAGAACTCAATAAGGTTTGTGAGGCACGACCTGCCCTTCACAAAACCATGCTGGCTATCCCTGATCACTTTATTCCTACCCAGATGTTCATAAATCTTATCCCTTACCATTCTCTCTAAGACTTTGCCCACCACTGAAGTCAGACTCACTGGCCTATAGTTACTAGGGCTATCCCTACTCCCTTTCTTGAACAATGGGACCACATTCGCTATCCTCCAGTCCTCTGGTACTATTCCCGTTGACAATGACGACATAAAAATCCAGGCCAATGGCTCTGCTATCTCCTCCCTAGCTTCCCATAGGATCCTGGGGTAAATGCCATCAGGCCCAGGAGACTTATCTATATTCATCCTTTCCAATATTCCCAAAACCTCTTCCCTGCATATTTCCAGGGCATCCATTCTAATTATTTGTGATTCCATATTCACATCAGCAACAGTGTCCTGTTCCTGAGTGAATACTGATGAAAAGTACTGATTTAATGTCTCTCCAATCTCCTCCGCCTCCACACACAACTTCCCACTACTATCCTTGACTGGACCGATACCTACCCTAGTCATCCTTTTATTCTTGACATACCTATAGAAAGCCTTTGGGTTTTCCCTAATCCTACCAGCTAAAGACTTTTCATGTCCCCTTCTCGCTTCTCTTAGCTCCCTCTTTAGCTCCTTCCTGGCTACCTTATAACTCTCAATCGCCCCTACTGAACCTTCACGCCTCATCTTTACATATGCCGCCTTCTTCCCTTTCACAAGGGACTCAATTCCTTACTAAACCACGGCTGCCTCACAAGGCCCTTTACACCATGCCTGACTGGTACATACCTATCGAGGACACGCAGTAGCTGCTCCTTGAACAATCCCCACATCTCATTAGTGTTCTTCTCTTGAAGCCTGTTTTTCCAATCCACACATCCTAAGTCATGCCTCACTGCATCATAATTTCCTGCCCCCAGCTATAGCTCTTGCCCTGCGGCGCACGATTATCCCTCTCCATCACTAAAGTAAAAGTCACCGAGTTGTGGTCACTGTCCCCGAAGTGCTCACCTACCTCCAAGTCTAACACCTGGCCTGGTTCATTACCTAGAACCAAATCCAATATAGCCTCCCCTCTTGTTGGCCTGTCGACATATTGTGTCAGGAAACCCTCCTGCACACATTGTACAAACACCGACCCATCTAATGAACTCGAGCTATAGCTCTCCCAGTCAATATCTGGGAAGTTAAAGTCCCCCATAACAACCACCCTGCTACCTTCACTCTTTTCCTGAATCATCCTCGCAATATTATCCTCTACTTCTCTAGGACTATTAGGAGGCCTGTAGAAAACACCTAACAGGGTGACCTCACCTTTCCTATTTCTAACCTCAGCCCAAACTACCTCAGATGGCAAGTCCTCTTCCATCGTCCATTCCACTGCTGTGATACTGTCTTTGACAAGTAATGCCACGCCTCCCCTTTTTTACCCCCATGTCTGATCCTACTAAAACATTTGAACCCTGGAACGTTCAACAGCCATTCTTGTCCCTGTTCTACCCACGTCTCTGTAATGGCCACAACATCGAAGTCCCAGGTACCAACCCACGCTGCAAGTTCACCTACCTTATTCCTTATACTTCTGGCATTGAAGTATACACACTTCAATCCACCTTTCTGGTTACAGGCACCCTCCTTAGAGATCGCTGCATTATTCCTAACCTCCCTACACTCAAGGTCCTGTACCCTAAAGCTACAGTCCTGGTTCCCATGCCCCGCGGAGTTAGTTTAAACCCTCCCAAAGAGCACTAGCAAACCTCCCCCAAGGATACTGGTGCCCCTCAGGTTCAGGTGTAGCCCATCCTTTTTATAGAGGTCCCACCTTCCCCAGAAAGAACCCCAGTTGTCCAGAAACCGGAATCCCTCCCTCCTGCACCATCCCTGTAGCCACGCATTTAACTGCTCTCTCTCCCTATTCCTCGACTCTCTATCACGTGGCACGGGTAACAAACCAGAGACTACAACTCTGTTTGTTCTAACTCTGAGCTTCCAACCTAGCTCCCTGAAAGCCTGTCTGACATCCTCACCCTTCTTCCTACCTATATCGTTGGTGCCAACGTGGACCACGATCTGGGGCTGCTCCCCCTCCCCCTTAAGGACCCGGAAAACACGATCAGCGACATCACGTACCCTTGCACCTGGGAGGCAACATACCAAACGTGAGTCCCTGTCGCCCCCACAAAACCGTCTGTCTGTACCCCTCACTATCGAGTCCCCAAGAACTATTGCTCTACCTTTCTCCACCCTACACTTCTGAGCAACGGGGCCAGGCTCCGTGCCAGAGGCCTGAACCTCGTTGCTTGCCCCTGGTAAGTCATCCCCCCCACAAGTATCCAAAACGGTATACTTGTTCTTTTATTCCAGTATACCCCATAGTCCAGTCACTTTGTGGCCTCTTCCATTTCCTGTGTCACTGACTTCAAGTAGCTGAATAGATTGATCCTGTTGCTGTGTAACTGGATACTGGAGCTGCATGATCTGGTTACAGTTTTAAAGGCCCTGGGGGTTTATTGGCCTCCTCCTGTAATTGTATATCAGGCTCCAGGGGCTGAAAGGCCTCATTCTGTTCTGGTGTAATTGAAATCCATATCGACAAAATCTCCTGCCCTTGGAGAAAGTGAGCACAGCAGATGCTGGAGATCAGTGTCGAAAAGTGTGGCACTGGTAAAACACGGCAGGTCAGGCAGCATCAGAGGAACAGGAGAATCGATGTTTTGGACGTTCCTGGTGAAGGGCTTATGTCTGAAACATAGATTCTCCTGCCCCTCGAATGCTGCCTGACCTGCTGCGCTTTTCCAACACCACATGTTTCGACTTCTACTGCACCACCCAAGTCAATCTTTCTGGTCACATCGTTCAATTACTTTAAAAACATTTTCAAGCACAAACTTCCTCGCACAAAGCCACACTTATTATTCCTAATCAAAGTCTGTCTTTCTAAATGCATATACATCTTATCCCTCAGAACCTTGTCAAGTAACTTGCATACTGATGTGTAGTTCCAAGGCTTTTTTTGATCAGTTCTTCTTGAATAAGGGCACAATATTTTCTATCCTCCAGTCTTCGGGACATTACCTGTGATTAATGATGATCAACAGGATAAGCCAGGGTCACCGCAAATTTGGCTGAAGCTGCTTGAGGTGTTCTTGGATATATCGGGTAAGGAACGTGAGATTTATCAACTTTAAAACATTCTTTTAAGTCCAAAATCTCCTCTACTATGACATGGATCGTCCCTAAAATATCACTGCTAACTTCCTCAAGTTCTCAAGTCATCATGTCTTTCGCCACAGTAAATGTAGAGTAGAAATATTCGTTGAGGACTTCAATCATCTTTGATAATTCCACACACTTGTCCACATTGGTCTTCGAGGCGTCCTATTTTCTCCCTAGTTATTGGTTTTTCTTTTAATATATTTAAAGCACCTTTGTGGATTCATCCTAATCTTCTCAGTCAAGGCTCTTTCTTGCCCCCCTTTTCACCCGACTGATTCCCTTCTTCAGTAAACTCCATGTATCTCTTATATACCTCCAGGGATTCCCTTGATCCTAGCCGCCTGTACCTGAGTCACGCCCGAAGTTCGAACATGAACGTGAGGACCAGTTTTGTCCTTCTCCGTAACTATTTGAAAATTAATAGAACTATGGTTACTGGTCCCAAAGTGCTCCCCCACTATTAACTCAGTTGCCTGTCATGCCCTATTTACTAAGAAAATTTCGAATTTTGCCCCTTCCCGAGTAGGATACATTATATACTGGTTGAGGAAACTTTCCTAACACATTTAACAGATTTTATCTCATCAAATCACTTAACGCTCTGGCCGTTCCAGTCTGTATTAGAGAAAAAAAATCCCCTATTATGATAACCCTATTGCTCCGACAGGTCTCCCCTCTCTCCCTGGATATTTGCTACTCTCATTCCTGTTGACTATTTGGGGGCCTATATTACAACCCCAATCACCTCACCATTCCCTTCTTATTTCTAAACTCCACCTACAAAGCCTCACTGGGTGATCCATCTGTTATTTTATCTCTGATTACTGCTGTGGTACTCCCCTTAATCAGAAATGCCACTCACCCTCCCCTCCTTCCACCATCTCTGTCTCACCTAAAGCACCTGTTCCATAGCACATTAAGCTGCCAGTCCTATCCAACACTTAGCCATATTTCTGTAATGGCTATAATTTCCCAGTCCCATCTACCTATCCACGCCCTGGGTTCATCGGCCTAACCTGTCAGCACTCTTGCATTGAAACAGATGCAATTTAATCCAAAAGGCACTACTTACTCTCTGTCGTTTTCCAGCCTAATCTTACTATTTCTGATTACTGTATCTCCTTCCACTTGCCTCCCTGCTCTTGAGGATATGATCCCCTGCCAATCTAGTTTAAACCCTCCCTTGTAACCCTAGCAAAACTGGCTGGCAAGATATTGGTGCCCCCTCCAGTGCATGTCATGGACGGTAATCTCCCTCTCAGGAGATTATCACTGTCAAGGATTTTTTTTTAAAAGGTTTCTCCTAGCTCTCTGTAATCACGCTGCAGGACCTCGTCCCTATTTCTACGGCTATCATTTGTGCCAATGTGCATAATGATTTCCGGCTGCACACCCTCCCCCTTGAGAATGTTCTGCAGCCACTTGGAGATATCCTGGACCCTAGCACCTGGGAGGTAACGCACCATCCTGGATTCCCGTTTGTGACCACAGAATCTCTGATCTGTCCCATTAACAATAGACCCTCCTATCTTAAACGTCCTGCTTACCTTTACCCTTTCCCACTGTGCCCCAGAGCCAGTGGTAGTACCACCAACCTGGCTTCTGCTGCTTTCCCCTAAACGGTCATTGCCCCAACAATCCAAAATGGTCTACTTGTTTTCGAGGGGAATGGCCACAGGGGATTCCTGCAATCCCTTTGCCATTCCTGGTGGTCGTCCATCTACTCTCTGCCTGGAACATGACAGGAAGCAAGGAACGCCTGTTGGATTAAATTGTGTTTATTTACATACAACAGGACTGACAGGTAAAGCTAATGAACTCAGGACGATGAACGTTGGATTGGAATATTAGTCATTAAAGAAACATAACTATTGGAGTATCTATGAATTTGTCAGTATCTCGGATGACCCTGAGTGAATCCTAGATTAGATTACCTACAGTGTGGAAACAGGACTTTTGGCCAAACAAGTTCACACCGACCCATTGAAGAGCAGCCCACCCAGACCCACTCCCCTCCACGCAACACTACAGGTAATTTAGCATGACCAATTCACATAATCTGCACATTTTCTGACTGTGGGAGGAAACCGCAGCACCCAGAGGAAACCCATGCAAACTCGGTGAGAATGTGAAAACTCCACACAGACAGTTGCCCGAGGCAGGATTTGAACCCTGGTGCTGTGAGGCAGCAGTGCTAACCATGAGCAACCGTGCTGCCCAGCTTCAGCTCCCAGCACGGTCTCCCAGGAGCTGAAGCTGGGTGCAGTGCCCACACGTGTAGCCATCAAGGCCGGTGGAAATCTCCCTGAGCTACCACATCTCACAAGAGGAGCGTGTGACTGCCCTAAATGCCATCTCGACTGCTGTACCAATAAAGTTAAAAGGACTTTATTTGAGTTGTCCTGTACCTTTTGCTGAGCTGAGCTGTCCGAAGCCTCTCATGTCAAAGCCTTCCTGCTTACCCTGCTACAACGGCATGTCTCTCTACCCCTCCACATTTAATCTTGGTCAGGGAAGGAAGGAGACACGACAGTGATGTAGTCTTTAGGCCTTCAGCACTCCTTGACACCTGGCCCCTGACTACCTGATCTCCAGTGCTGGTCTCTGCTTGGCGTTGGAGGGTGTCTTTCTGAGGTCTTTCTTCTGGTAGTGGTGACTGTGTCGATGCAAATGCTCACCCCGACAGGCAATCCGTGCTGTCGCAGTCCTCTCGTACTTTCTGTCTATTAGTATCGCGTTTATGAATTCCTTGAATCCAAACTGTGTCTCACTCCATAGCGAGAGAGGTTGATGTTCTTGTGAATACAGGGTTATTGGAAAAGAACACCATTTGACGTAGGGGCAACAATATGCCTGTCCGCTCACTGAGTCTGCTTTTCCTTCGATTAGGTTATATTTATTTCGTTAATCCCCGATTCCACTTTCCTGCGATTTCCCCGTAACAATTGTATAAAAATCTGTCTCAGCCTTTAAGATATTTAATGATCCAGCCTCAACAGTCCTCCGAATTTTCTACGATTGTTTCCCTCTCACTGATGTGAGACTTGGTGGTCTGTAATCTGGTGATTTACCCACTCCATCTTGCATAAAATTTCAATTCTTCCTCAGCTTCTGCATCAGTTTGCTCAAGGGTCAAACGGTCACTCTCCCTGAATCCAGGAACTGCTTCGCCAAACTGAAGACCGATTCGTAGGGTGTGTTAAACATATTCTCTGGCTCTGTGAACAGGCTGTCTCCTTAGTCCCTAATACTCCCATTCTTTCCCATGTTATCCTCTTACCCTTAAAAAACCAAAAAAAATGACTGTGGATTCTTGCTAATCTTACCGGTTAATGTTTTATCACCGCTCCTTCTGTTCTTCCACTGACTTCTTAAGTTTAACCCTCCACTTGCTATATTCTTTTGGGACCTTCATTGACCTGTTCACTTGGTACCAGATTTAAGCTTCTCTTTTTCTTTTCATCTATTCGGAATTTGTGTCGACATCTGAGGTTCTCTGGGTTTGTGTTCCTAAATTTTATCTTCGGTGTAACTTGCTGGGCCGACACTGTCATCAATTCCATTTTAAACGAATGATTCCCCCAACCCCCGCCCCACCTTTTTCTGCTACAGTTTCACCCAGAAGCAACTGTACTTTGGCCGGATCCTGTCATTTGTTTCCATAAAATCTGTCTCCCCAATGCAAAAAGCTTTGATTTTTCTAATATTTTTGGGGTCTTTTCCTTCGCAAAGTCAAAATGTGTGATATCACGGTCACTGGTCCTACAATGCTCTCCCACTTCTGCCTGGAACAGCTGATTGGTTTCGTTCCCCACAGTGAGGCCCAGCACTGCACTGCCCATTGTTGTATCTGCTCTGTGTTGATATAAGAAGCTCTCTGGAATAAATTTCAAAGCACCTGCCCTTCTTAAAAAATTATCACTGACCGAATGAATGTTTGGAATTGAAATGCTTGAATATAACTAGCCTATTATTGTTTTACACACCTCAATAACTTGGTAATATACCTGCACCCGTACTTCCTTTATCTGGGGGTCTATAATATATCCCATGCAGTATTTCTGTCATGGTTTTGATCCTGAGCTCTAACCACCAAGCCTCTTTAGAAGATCCTTTCAAGATATCGTACCTTCTTACGCTAGTAACTAACTCCATAATTAATAAGGCAACACCACCTCCTTTTACCCTCTCTTCTGTCCTGACTCTTGTTCTGGTCCCACAGAATATTGAGTCGTTAGCCCCGAACTCCCTCAAACACATCTCTGTAATGGCAAAAATGTCACACTTCCACATGTCACCTCGTTTCCTTATCATATCTGTCTGTCTGATAATATTACCAGCATCAGGTAAAGCACATCCAACCTGGGATATATCACCTGGAATACTCTGTACCTCGGAGTTCTTCAGTCATTCACTGTTCGTTATCAACCTGTCCAATTCATGAACCAAAACTGTAACTCTGGGACTGAATGAATATTTGTTGAATTTGAAATTCGTTTTTAGTAAATGTGTTCATCAAATGCAACTTTCCAGAACTGAACAGTCAGTTCCAGATACCATGAGTTTCTGCTGATTAGTTCCCTGCTCAGTGTGCAGAGGGGACAGCCCTCAGTAATGGAGAAAGTGAGGACTGGTGATCAGAGTCGAAAATTGTGGTGCTGGAAAAGCACAGCAGTCAGACTGCATCTGAGCAGCAGCAGAGTCAAAGCTTCCCATGTTTTCCATTCCATAATACACAGGATATTGGGAACCATACTTGCTCAGGAAGGCAGCACTGTACAGAGCCCTGAAATGGAAAGCAGTAAATCAGTTGGTTGGACAGTGAGTAAAAAGTTGAGGTGAAATACAGACTGTTTGAAGTACAAACATAAGGATAGATAAATCCCTCGGGCAGACAGGAAACACTCTAGGTTACTACAGGAAGAGAGGGAAGAGATTTCTGTGCCTTTGCGCCTTCACTCTGCATTGGAGTAGCGTCGGTTGATTGAAGGGTGGCAAATGTAATCCCTTGTTCAGGCAAGGGAACAGGGATTTTCCTGAGAATGACAGACCAGTCAGTCTTACATCAGTATTGGGCAAAGTATTGGAGAGGATTCTTGAAAAACAAGGTTTGATTAGAAATAGTCAGCATGGATTTATGAGGGGCAGGTCATACCTCACAACTTTTATTTGATTATTTGAGCATGGGATTGAACACACTGAAGAAGGTAGAGCAGTGAATGCGGAGTGCATGGATTTTAACAAGGTGTTTGATAAACTTCCCCGTGGAAATTTCATTCAGAATGTAAGGAGGCATGGTATACAGGGAGACCTATCTGTCTGGATACAGAATTGGCTAACCCATAGAATACAGGGCGTCGTGGTAAATGGGAAGTATTCAGTGTGGAACTAGGTGAGCAGTGGTGTTCCGTAAGGATCGGTTCTGGGACCTCTGCTGTTTGTGATTTTGATAAATGACTTGGATGACGAAGTGGAAGGATAGGTTCGTAAGTTTGATGATGTAACACAGGTTGGTGGAACTGTGGATAGAGTGGAGGGCTGTTGTAGTTTGCAACAGGAACATTGACAGGATGCAGTACCCAGCTGTGAAGTGGCAGATGGTGTTCAATATGGAAAGTGGGATACGATTCATTTTGGAAATTCGGATTTGAATGTAGGCAGGATTCTTCCATTGTGGAGAACAGGGGGATCATATGGTTCATGACATAGCTCCCACAAAGTTGCTACCCAGGTTAATAAGGTAGTTAAGGATGTGGATGATATGTTCATGAGCTGAGGGATTGAGTTTAACAGCTGCGAGGTTATGCTGCTTCTCTATGGAGCCCTGGTGAGACCAACTTAGAATATTGTGATCAGTTCTGGTTGCCTCGTTATAGGAAAGATGTGGAAGCTTTGGTGAGGGTGCTGAGGAGATTTATCAAGATGCTGCCTAGACTGGAGGGCATGTCATACAAAGAAAATTTGAGGGAGCTAGGGTGTTTTCCTCATTGGAACGAAGAAGAATGGAAAGTGACTTGACAGAGGTGTTCAAGATGATGAGACACATAGATAGAGTGGATAGCCATTACTTTTTCCCAGGGTGAAATGACTCTCGACGGGGTATGATTTTCAGGTAATCGGAGGAAGGTTTAGGGGAGATGTCAGACGTAGGTTCTTTACACAGACAGTGGTGGATGTGTGCAATGAACAGCCAGTAGTTGTAGTATATTAGGAATGTCAACTATATTAGGGATGTATAATTGGATAGGCACATGAATGATAGTGTAATGAAAGGTATGTAGGTTAGTTTGATCTTAGAGTAGGATCAAAGGTCGACAGAACATCAAAGACCGAAGGGCCTGCACAGTGCTGCACTGTTCTGTGTTTCCAGTTTCACCCAGCTTGTTGATTGTCATCAATTGTTGAATGTGTGAGGGAGTGATGTGTGTGAGATCAGGAAGCTTTGGAGGGATGTAAAGCCAAAACCTCCAGTTATGGTGTGCATTGTTACAGTCACCTGAAAGCCAGTATAATGTGTGTGGTTACTTAGACCAGACAGAATCCGCCAAGTTCAGTTCTTAATGTGATTTGTGGATTGCCGTTTGCTGCTGGTTACTTCACACACATTCTACTGTGTTTTCCATGTAGTAATCTCTGACCATTCACAGAGATGTACAATTTTATTTTGATACTGGAGAATGTGAAGGTGACATTTATTGGATTGTATTTAGAGGTTTCTTTGTGAGGCACAAGGCACTGCAATAGATTGTCAACTTGTTAACGTCTTCACCCGGGGTGCAGGTGTATGGAATCTTGGAGGCAGGTCAGATTTCATCACCATAGGTAACTTGTATGGTGTGATTCTGTCTCTCCATGTCAACACGTCTGCTCTCTGGGCCAGGCTCTGGCTGAAGATGAATTTTAAATCATGATTGCTGGTCAGCCATTAGTATTTAACCTGGACAACGTTTGTACCTACACTGAGACCAATGATAGTTTGTTGGCGGGTTCTCCCCCTGCCCAAGGTGGATTCCAAATTATTTGTTTTGAAGTAATGTCTGGCTGACTGCCCCGAACCAGGTTAGAAACTCAATGTACAGATTTTGGAAAAGGCGACTGAGTCTCTGTGTATCTCAGGCAGCTGTGAGGTCCAATAACAATGTAAATGATTTCAGATCTATTGGAAGCAATTTTCAGCTTAGCTCATTGCAAGGTGGTGAGTTTACTGAGCCGAACAATAGTGGGATGTTTGCTAAATTCCATGAATTGGGCGAAAATAAGATGTGAATGATAATCATTCAACTGAACTATAATCACTTTAATCAATTCTGTTGATTCTATATTTATGGAACTAAAATATAAACTCCTGTCAAGATTTTCTAACACAGAAATAAAGTATGTACATTTTATTTTATCGAAGAAAGAACATAACTCTTGTGGTGATCAGAATTAGACATTCAATGTCAGGATTCAAAGCAATGTTTTGCCACTCCAATATTTTTAAAGTGGTTGGCTTCTGAATGATTACATATTCAGAGTGAGCAAACGACTGAACATACAAATAGAATTAGCGTTCTTATACATTTATATGTAAACAATCAGTTTAATTTCTCACTGAAATGTACGATCTTCAGCTATTTGCCAGCAATTTAAAAATTGCAATAATTCACCATGGACTGTGAACATTAAACTAAATAAATTATTTGTGTTATCAAATTTTCTTGAATAATAATTTGAAAACTTCCAATTTTTAGAATGAATGATGTTTAATATGAAACGTGGAGAGTGAAAAAAAAGCAACGAACATAATATTGTGTCAGTGAAAAGTCAAAGCTTTCCAAAGAGATTTGTGACAAATCAATGATATATTTGTTTTATTAATGGGAATACAACATGTAAAATATTCATGTTCTGACTAGTAATTAGACTTCATAATGAAGCTGACCTTGCAATACTTGCATTTTAAATGCTTACGCTGCACCAAGTAATCAGATATTTGCGAGCATTTACACAGTGAAATAATTGGATACTGACTTTTATTCACAGCTGACACATGATAGAGTACAAAACTTTAAAGTACAGGAGGAACCCTTGGCCATTACGTATGCATCAGTTCCAAAAATATCTCTCAAGCACCTCCCATTTGCCAGCCCTCTCTCTGTTGCCCGTTAAATTCATAATTTCCAAATATATATATAGTTCTCTTTTGAATCTTCATCCTCAACTTTCCCAGCCGGTCAATTCCAATTCGTAACAACTCTCTAAATAAAGACGGTTTTTTTCCTTATTTCACTTCTAGCTCTTTTACTGACAACCTTGAAATTAGAATTCCTTGATGCTATAATGCCTACTAATAGAGTATTCTTTTTCTACTCTGCAACGTTTTTCATACTTTTGAGCACCGCAATAAATTCACATCTTTGTCTGTTCTGCTCCAGGAAAAATAAGCCTTGCAAGAACTTTAACAAACACTACAACGGAAAAACAAGCAGAAAACTAGTCTCCAGGATATATGAACATCAACTAGCTACAAAAGACATGATCCCAATACGAAAGTCTTACGTACTGATGAGGAAGTACGCCACTTTGACTAGGTCTGCATATCTATCCTAGGACAGGCCAAACAGAGACAAGCACAAGAATTCCTGGAAACATGGCATTCCAACCGGAACTCCATCAACAAACACATCAATTTTGACTCCATCTACCATCCTCTGAGAAAAAGGGCAGGAAATGACATCATGGACACCGGTAATTACATTACCAACTCAAGAAAACCGAAACATTTAAATAGAAAGTGGGAGATAATACCAGCACTTCACTGGAGGCTCACTTACTGAGTACAGTCAATGGAACAAACTAGGAACTGCCATTAGCTATTGCTTCAGAATATATCTGAGTGTTCGTGGCTGCCACCACATAGAATCATTGAATGAAAATGCGAGCCTGCCTCACCAAGTGCATATCCAAAGGCTTTTTTTAATGTTTGTGAGATTACCTGATCAATCACCCGCCTAGGAAATGCATTCCAGGCACATGTTATTAGGGGCAGAAATGCGGCTCAGTGGTTAGCACGCCTGCCTTAGAGCGCTGGGGACCCAGGTTTGATTCCAGCTTTGGGTGACTGCCTGTATGGATTTTGCACATTCCTCCCATATCCGCGTGGGTTTCCTGTAGGTACTCCGATTTCCTCCCACAATCCAAAGATGTGCAGGATAAGTGAATTGGCCATGCTAAATTGCCCAAAGTGTTCAGAGACATGTAGGTTAGGTACATTAGTCAGGGGTAAATATAGGAGGAATGTGTTTGGGTGGATTACTCTTTGGAGGATCAGTGTGGACTTTTTGGGCAGAAGGGCCTGTTTCCACACATAGGAAGTTTATATTCTATGTCTGTGCCACCCTCTCAGTTCAATACAGACTCCAGAAATCCCCTCTCAATCCCCTGTCTTTCACTTTAAGTATGTTTCCTTTTGTTTTTGACCGTTAGAGTAAGGGAAACAGCGGCTGTCTGTTCGTCCTCTCCATACCCTTTATTCCCTTGTACACCTGTACCATGTTCCCTCCTCAACCTTCCCTGCTTCAAAGAAAAAAGGAGCAAGTTTAGCCCTCGCTCTTCAAAGTTTGAGTTGTCACTTGTCTTGTTAATTTAGATGTGCATCCTCTCATATTTATCAGTGTTAAACTTCATCGGCCATAAATCTGGATATTGAAATCATCTGTTTATATCGTCCTGTAGCCTAACCCTGTCCTCCTCACTGTGAAGCACCCAGCTAATCTTTGTGTCATCCCCAACATTAGTTATCATTCCACTTCCATCCATCTTCCACATTCTCACCATCATCATTTATGAATATCACAAACAAACCTTGATTTCCTTCCTGTTCTCCACATGTTATTTACAAAGGAATAATTAAGAATTCCAGTCTCTTGTTGTTCTTATTTTGGGGAATTTACAGAGTGATGTAGTTAACACCTATTATGAGGGAGCTGCAAATACCATTTGCGACACAAAGTTAAATTCACCTTTTACACTCTGTCCCTCAGCATGTCTTATTCATAAAGCGTGTAACTAATTTAGGGAGAATTCGGTTTGGCACCTTGCACTGGAACATTAGCCTGTTGTGTGGCACTGTCCTTTGTAACAATAGTGAAAACTGAAGAAATTTTTCATCTGCAGGATGGACACTGATTAATTTCTTGAATCAGCTAATGTGATGAGGAAATATATTCAATTAAATTCCATGTTATGGACAAACTGCAGGAGATCAAATCATATTCTCATGTCTACCTTGGATTGGAAGCATATACATACTGTGAAAAAAAATTCAAAAATGTTGAGACACAACACTGGGGGGTGGGGGGGGGGAAACACGTCACCTGCATTTGATGGAGATACAAACTACAGAGTGCATGTACAATCTGATAAAGAATCAAGTGATAGAAAAAGAAGTGCATCAAATTTTAATTTTCAATGGAATCCGATCCCAATTTTCCTGAACAGTGGTGGTTTTCACCCAACCTCACTTTTCCAAAAACAAGCTTTACCCAGTCACTAAAACTTCATTAGCCATTCTTCCTCCCCTTCCTACTCTTTTTTACACTCCTACTTCCCTAGCACGACCCCTTCTGCTGCCACATACTCTTCCACTGATGATATCTCTTCACACCCTTCTTCTGCCACACCAGTTCACTAGTTACTCCCACTTCCACTGGCCATCCCTTACCCCTTTTTGCTTTCCAACTGGGGTGATGGGAGCTCCTGGCTTCTGTGCTGCTATTGGTCATCAGTGAATGATGAGATTGAGATGATCAATGCCCAATGTTTAATCGTGTATGTCTGTCATTGTCCAATGCACCGTGAATAGGGTGAGATATTTCCCTATACAGAGTGGAACGTATTTTTCCTGTCTCTGTGTCACAACACTTAACCAAGCACCCTCATCCCAAATAGGAAATAACTCTCCTCAGAATCAGAAGTCCATGCATCTGTTTGTCCTTAAACGTTGCGAGATCAGTGACCACATTGTTCAATAAGCCGTGTTCTAGCCTTTTTCTCTTTAGTATTTTAACTTATTTCCAATGTCAGTTGAGGTGAGATCAGAGTAACTTCCCTTGCCATCAAAGTAGCGTTTGATTCATGTAGCATCATTCCCCCTCAGCAAACTGTGGTTAATGGAAATCAGAGGAAATTCTGTGCTGGTAATTTCCTCAATGAACAATGACACCTTACCCAGAGCTATTGGGAATGACAAATAAACTCTGCCCTTGCTAGTGCCTTCCAAAACCATGGATGGATTTGTTTTATTAATAACATCAAGATACATTCAGTTTTCACAGTTTGGTCTAAAGTCTCAGAAAAGTAAGACCTTGCTGGTTGAGTGTCACCCCAATGAAATCAGAGCATTACAATAAGGTAACGATTCAGATTATCTTCAATCATTTACTTTCTGAGGACTGGTCGTGCGGTGTCATTGCCACTGAGATCAACATTTTCTCTGTGTAACAGCATCACATCACATTGGCTCAAGGCTGTACCATTCCCCAATTCTACTTCATTCTCCAGCTCATTCGCCATGCTCACCAGATATACGAGGCACACAAGATGGAATAACTTAGAGATGCCTATGGGCCTCTGGAATCTGCCACACCACCATGCCCTGTGCTCTGACTCCATCCCCTCCCCCAAGCCCACCTCCTGTGGTGTACTCACCATCCCTCCTAACCTTCCACGCTCTAATGCTGAATGTTCTGTACTCAGCAAAGGTCTCAGTTTTATCCCTCTGTGCCCCCACTTCAATGAATTTCAGGCCCGACATTATGTTGAACTCCTCTTCCACCATCTTCTCCTCGGTGTCCATTTCTTTGGACAAACGTCCACTCCCCATCCCATAGACCCTTCGCCCAGCTCCAACACTCTCCCTCCACCTGGATCCATTCCTCTGGCATTTACTTGAACTCAATATGCTCATTGAGAACTTTCCATCTGAGTTTAGTTGTCTTAAATTCTCTGTATTCCCCCTCTCCCTATCCAACCTATCACCCTCTGATCAGACTGTACGCTGTATGCTTCAATCAACCCTGGCTATGTTATTCAGCCTGTGCCGATAAGGGAGGTGCTGCTGCAGTCTGGTGGACCCACCTCTACATTTCAGAGGCTGAGTGCCAGCTCTCAGATACCTCCACATGTCACCTGCTGGTCCATCACTCTACCATGGCACATCAGGCTATTTTATTTACTAAATCTGACCACATTTCACCTGGAGATTCCCACTCACTGGCCCACACCTCCCCCCCCCACTCACCCCCACCTAACAGTCCCGAAGCTGATGGCCCTCTGATAGCAGAGTTCGCTTTTATCTCCTCCTGAAAATCCACAAACAGAACTGCCCATGCAGACCCATTGCTTCAGCCTGCTCCTGCCATACAGAGGGGTTGCATGGATACATACGTGGGCCCAAGTTATACCTGTTTCTTCATGGGGTACGTAGGTCATTCCATTTCCAGTTCTATTCCAGCCCCCATCCATAACTCTTTCTCCAATATGTAGATATTATCATCGCTGCTGCTCCTCTTTCTTGTCCAGAATTGGAAAAGTTCGTTGTTTCCAATTTGCACCTCTCCCTCACATTCACCTCTCTACCTCTGACTCCTCCCTTCCTTTACTCGATATCTCTGCTTCTATTTCTGAGGATAGACCGGTCACTGATATCCAGTAATAACCGACCAACTCCCACAGCTACCTGGAGTATGCATCCTCACACCCTGTTTCCTGCAAAGGCTCCATTCCATTCTCTCAGTTCCTCCGTCTCCACCGCATTGCTTCTGATGATGTCAACTTCAAACATGTGGCCTCTGATATGTCCACCTTCTTCCTGAACTGAGAACTCCCCAGCACTGTTATTGACAGGGACCTCAACCAGTTCCGACCCATCTCCTGCACTTCTACCCTCAGCATCTTTCTTCCCTGCTGCAACAACGTTAGAGTTTCCCTTATCCTTACCTACCATCCCACCAGCATTCACATGCAGAAGATCATCAGTCTGCATTCCCCCACCTCCAGCGAGATGCCACCACCAGACACATATTTGCCTCCTCTCCCCTTTCCAGCTTCTGAAGTGACCATTTCCTCCAGGACACCCTGGTCCACTCGTTATTCACTGCCCACACCTCTCCCCCCCCCACACACACACACCACCTCCCCCAGGCCCCACCACAGGTACACTTCACTTTCCTCTGCCGAAGTTGTTACACTTTCCCATTTACCTCCTCCCTCGTCATTATCTAAGGTCCAAACATACCTTCCAGGTGAAGCAGCATCCTACCAACATTTCCCACAATCCGGTCTACTACATTCGCTGCTCACATTGTGATCTGCTCTACATTGGGGAAACTAAAGGTAGACTGGGTGACCACTTCACTGAATATCCAAGCTGTACCTCTGCAAAAGACCCTGAGTTTCCAGTTGCCTGCCAGTTTAATACCCCATCCTGTTCCCTGGCCAGTATCTCTGCGTCAGGCTTGCTGCAGTGTTCCAGGACATTTCAACGCAAGCTGGAAGAACAACACCTCATTTTCCGCGGGTGGACCCTGCAGCCATTCAGACTCAAAATAATGGTCAATAATTTTAGGGACTGAACTCCTCAATGCCCCCTACCCAGACACTAGGCCTAGTTCTCACGTGACCTTCCATTACTCACTCCCTATTGTTAGATACTAACAGTTTTCATGAACAGTTATTCAGCTTCTGCTGTATATTAATCAACAATTTCAGGGCTACATGCTGAATTTGGTTACATATGAACAATAAATCTTCGGGTAAAAAATGAGGTCTGCAGATGCTGGAGATCACAGCTGAAAATGTGTTGCTGGTGTTAGGACGGAGCTACCGTCCCTGGTGTTCGTTTGAAGGAGAGAAACACTGGATCTGATTCAAAATATAAGCTTTTACTGAGAGAGAGACGTACACAATACAGTGAGATGCTTACTGCTCACTGGAGAAAGCGCCTTCTGATCTATTGTTCTCTTTGTCTAGCTTTTAGCCCCTCGCATCCCAGTGCTACATCCTTATTTGGTAAGAAGCGGTATACTCTAATAGGATTGGTCCCAAAAGAGATAACATTCAGTTACCTCAGTATGAGCTACGTGCAATCTAACACGGTTTCAATGTCCTGTTATCTGTTCACCTTCCCTGTGGCCTCATTATGCCATCAGTGTTTCAGTCTGTTCTTAGTGTAACATAATGGCTTACTGTTGTCTAGTGAAGCTAACAATTTCCAGACTTGCTAATACTACCTTACGTGAGCACTACCTAACAATAAAGTTTCTGAACACAACCTAACCTTAATAATGCTTCCTAACACTGGTTAAAGCACAGCAGGCCAGGCAGCATCTAAGGAATAGGGAATTCGACGTTTCGGGCATTCGAATTTTCCTGATGAAGGGCTTATGCCTGAAACGTCGAATTTCCTATTCCTTGGATGCTGCCTGATGTGCTGTGCTTTAACCAGCAACACATTTTCAGCTACATATGGACAATGTAGTCCTTTCCTGTTCCTATAATAGTTGGTGTGTCTGTGACACCTGTGTTACGGCCGAAATCTGTTTCTTCTTTAAGATTCAAAGGAAAAAAGAATATTTTTTCTGATGATCCTGTAAATCTCAGGAACTCCACTTTGTTTAAAAAGACATTTTAGAGGCAGCTGAAATTTCATGAGATAATAGGAATAGATTATTTATGGTGGAGCACTCTGTGACCATGTTGAGCAAACTTGTCTACCCTGTCTCCAAAGGTTTTGATTACATATCACAGACTAACTTACAGCAAAAGTGGGTGGAACTCAACCCATTGTCTCTTCCAGCTTGGAATGACTATCTCTACTGTTAGTCTCCTGTATTGTCCCCATTGCCCTTCACATTTTGTTACGAGTGTCTGCTTTTTATTGTCATTATCCTGACAGATATGAACAATATGATAAATCTCAAACAAAAAGAAAATCAGAACTTAGAGGGCAAGCTCAGCAGGTCTGGCAGTATCTGTGAAGAGAAATCAAAGTGAATGTTTCAGGCCCGGTGACCCTACTCGATCTGTATTCCCAATGATTAAATGGTGTGTATATAAAATATAGTTCACTTTATCACATTTAATATTCTTTTAGTTCACATTGTCATTCAGCATTGCATCACCCAAATGTTGGCTGTTTCCTTGTTATGCATTAGATTTAATTCTGTCTGTCAGAAAGAGGGATGATGACTGGGGAATATCATTGTACTGCCCATGCAGTCTCCACAGGCACTGCTCCCATTCCGCCCTATCTCCCACCCAATATCATGTTCACTCAAACCTGACTCATTAATTCATAAGTCTAAATGAATACTTTCATTGTAATTATCCCTTTTAGTTTTGGACAGATGCCAAAATGCGTAAAAAAATACGGTTTACATCAAATAAAACTGCATTTAGAAGTCTGTCAATTTATATAAATTAATTACTGAAGCATATTCCCTATGGAAGTTCAAAAGTTGCCTTATTAGAGCAGTGAGAGGAATATTCAGAGAAGTCCACACTTCCTATCTATGTTCAGGGCGGCTATGCCCAGTAACAGTCTGTTCGCTGGCGTTTGGTCCCGTGGAGGAGAGATCAGCACAGTCACAACATCCTGATTGTGATTGTTTTGGTGGGGGGCGGGGGGGTGGAAGGATTTTTGGAGAGATGGTTACAACATAGTAAACGGACAACAGAGCAGAATCATGTAGCCTACGAAAAGAAAATATTCTTATTCTCCCTCACAACTGACTTCACTAGAGCAATTGATGATGGGAGATGTGACCAATAGTCAGAAATGTCAACATGTAGTCCAGTCCAGATATAATGTGAACTGACTGTGCTGTATTGAAAGCTGGGACTGTTTGCTCTGACCGTGATTGATGTCAGTCTCGGTGCAATGTAACTGTGTCACTGGAGGGTTTCTCTCTCCTATTAGTAAGCGCTTCATTCAGTGCGCTAACCCACTGTAGTAACAGATGCGTCAGCTCCAACAGTAACAGAGATCAACAGCTGCATGGATCTTAATCTGAGAATAGCGGACTGGAACATTGCAACAATGGAGAGGAGGTTTTCCTTGAGTCTTTTCAAGATTTCCCCCTCTTGGGGATTTCTACCATATCGGATATCAGCAGTGCTGATGGCTATTCTGGGCGGGGTGAAGGGTGTGCTACTAACCTATTCTCGCTATTGTTGGCGTTCTCTACCTCTGTCCATTCATTAATCCCATAAACAAGTTTGAACTTCATTGCAATTTCTGTTACCTATATTTGTCAGAGGAAGAAACTATTGCCTTCAGTTTCGATTCAGTCTCCATTCATTATCCATGAATTGAAGACCCCTCCCTCACAAACATCTGCGAACAAAGCTGTGCACAACCACGAGATCCCTTTTTGCCCTGAACTGACTTATGTCTCGTGTTCTCTCTGTCACCAAACCTGTCCACTCCCAGCTCCTCATATCCGCAATCTTCATCTCTGTGTCAGTGCTGTTGCTGAGCAAACCATTGGCTGTACGTTGCTCAAATTCAGACTAAAGATTTCAAGCTCTCTTCTGACCACTTTCCCAATTACAAATATCTCAATCACAAACTTGCTCTTGTCGCGTTACTTCATGATTAGGACAATGCATGAATGTAGGAATGTCGCTGGACGTAATTCAGAGCAAAATTTATTAAACGAAAGATAATGTTTCAAATGATTTGTTTCAAGTCCACTACAGCTGATGACAGAACTGAAATAAAAATGATAAGAATTGGAATAAAACTGAATTTCACGAAAACCAAATATAAAAGCAACATTTTGTCTGAAAACCTTCATCTTTCACTGATCACCTTCGGTAAAGAAATCTAGTGTTATTACCCAGTCTGGGTTAATTGTGACTTGAGATCCATGGCAATCTGCTTAACTTTATATTGGCTTGTGGAATGGCCTCAGAGTCAGGGCAATGAGTGATTGTCCCAAATGCTGCCCTTGGCAGAGATACCAACATCCCACGAATTAATAAAATTGAAGGTGAAATCAAATAAAGGATGATGCTCTAAATCTGAAATTATAGAAAGAAATGCAAAGAAACGAACAGAAAGTGCTGGGGAACGTTCCTGAACTGAAAGCAGCTGGAAAGGAGTGTGATTAATACCGTTGACAGGGAAGTCTGCTTTGAAGGGAAGGAGGGATCAATAGAGAAAGAGAGATATAGAAGAAAAACAGCAAACAAAGAGAGTGATGATCAGCTGGGCTGGAGATTTAATGTGAGATTCACCTCATCTATTTTTCGGCTTTCCCATCTTCCTGAAAATCATGCCCTTGTATATACAGGTATCCCCTACTTTTCCAAAGTTCGCTTTTCGCCACTTCCCTTTCCGACTGACTTACATTATGACATTGTTTCGCTAACCAAAAATAAATCCGAACAGGATTTTCACTTTTACGAAGAAAGTCGAATTTTTTCCCAGATAAATTAGTCCTACTGCACTTTACACCATATCAGCTTGAAAACGGTTTCGTAGGAACACTCAACTTACAAATACTGAGGGAAACCTGTATATATCTAAGATCATGTTTAAAGCGATTTGATTCCCTCTGTCTGTCCTCCCTAAGTGTGGTCATCTTCGTATATTCATTAATTACATATGGTCTCTCTGACTGGGGCAGCATGAGTTCATTTCTCCAGTTGCCCCTGAGAAGACCTTGAGCCCCTGCAGTCCACGTGTTTGATCAGATTTGGTTTCGTTTATTTTCGTCAAATGTACAATGGAAAGGTTTGTTTTTATTATAATGCAGGCACATGGCTCTAAACAAGAAAACAGAGATCACAGGGTCCTTGGACAGAGTAGGGCATACAATGGTTACAGCTTCACAGGAGGTGGGCAAAGTAAGATCGACATTAGCAAGATTAATATTGTTTAAAAAGTGAGACATGTCAATTTGTCAGTCTAATAATGGTAGGGAAGGAAGTGTTCCTGAGCATGCTGGTCCATGTTTTCAAACTTCTGTGTCTCCTCCCTGTTGGAAGAGTTTGTAGGATATCATTCCTGTTTTGGGGGAGATCTTTGATGTTGCCAGCCTTTCTGCGACAATGACAAGTACAAATGGGCGAAAGGTTGTCTTCCGTGATGGTTTGGACTGTGCACAAAACCGTCTGTAGTTTCTTTTGATCCTAGGCAGAGCAGTTACCATGTCAGGTCATTATGCACCCGAACAGAATGCTTTGAGTTGCTGGTATGCAGAGCACTGTGAGCCGAGCGGTTTCAAAATAGTTAGATGCAATAATTGGCTGTTAAATGGATACCCACGTTCTGGTTGCTGTTTTGACAACAATTGAAATTTAACTGATAATTTTAAATTATGTCCTCCATACCAAAACCTTGTTGAATGCATTGTATTGCCAACATCGAACCAATGAACCATTCACCTGCTTCAAACGAATATAGAAGCCATCACCATCACAACGAAGGACAAAGAAACAGAAACAAAGGGAAGGAGGGAGAACGCAGCGAGCGAAACAGATGGACAGTCAGTCAAAGAGAGAAAGGAAACAAAACAAGGAAACAAACAGTTGCATGTGCAGGGAGAAGGGAAGATAATACGTTCAGGGAAAGTAACAGAAGACAGGGAAAAGGAAAACACAGGGAAATAGGCAGTGTGAGAGAAACAGTGAGAGACAAAGTTCACAGGGAGCTGGGGATAGTGTCAAGGGGAACTGGGGGAATGGGAGGACCTGGGGGTGAGGACCGGAGAAACCTGATCGTGAGCACTGGAGGGAGCTGGGGGTAGGGAGATGAGGATTTATTTTGTCCTGTGCTAAAATATCCAGGAAGATCAAGGTAAGCATGGATGTACTGAACGATGGCTGTAAAACATGTCTGAGAGGCATATAGGTTACGCTGCACAGGGCGTGCGCTAGGCGAGGTCAATATGAACAAAATCAGCATTATCTGAGATTGGAGAGCCCATTCATCAGGCTGATAACAGCTAGGAAGAAGCTGTTCCTGAACTTGCTGCTCTGTGTGTTCAAGCGTCTGTATCTTTTAGCCTGATGGAAGAGGTTGTGGGAGATCTTTACAGGCATATGATGTGTCTTTGGTAATGTTAGAACAAAGAACATTGCAGTACAGGAACAGGCCATTCGGCGGTCCAAGCCTGCGACGATCCAAATCCTCCATCTCAACCTAAAGGTCTGTGTCCCTATGCTCCCTGCCCATTCATGTATATTTCTCGAAACATCTTAAATGGAGCACCACTGGTCACAGTTCTCCATTTTGAGAAACTCCCTTCCCCAATTACGCTCTGTCCCCTCTTGCCAATTAAATTCTTTATCCATGTAGCTAGCACACCCTGGACACCATGTGACTTCACTTTCTCCATTACCCGACCATGGGAAATCTTATCAAAAGTCTTTCTGACGTCCATGTACATGACATCTACAGCCCCTCCCTCATCAATCAACTTTGTCACTTGCTCAAATAATTCTATTAAGTTGGTAAGACATGACCTTCCCTGCACTAAATCATGTTGCCTATCACTGATAAGACCATTTTCATTCAAATGAGAATAGATCCTATCCCACAGTATCTTCTTTCGCAGCTTCCCTACCCCAGACGTCAGGCTCACCGGTCTATAATTAACGGGATTATTCATGCTACCCTTCTTAAACAAGGAGATTAGAAACTTTCCAGTCCTCTGGGACCTCAGTTGTGTTCAAGGATGTTACAAAGATATCTGTTAAGGCCCTAGTTATTTCCTCTCTCTCTTCCCTCAGTAATCTTGGACAGATGTTGGCAGCCTTTCTACGGCAACGAGCCGTGTAAATCGAGTCAATGGTTGAGAGATTGGAGTCCGTCATAGTCTGCGCTGTGAACACAATCTTCTGTAATTTCTGACGGACTTGGGCAGAGTGTTGCCGTACCAGGCCATTATGCACCCGGACAGTATGTTCACAATAGTGCATCTGTAGAAGTAGTGCATGCTAAATATCCTGAGCCAAGTGAGGAAGGAGAGACGTTTTTGAACCATCTTGTCTGTCACACCTATGTGAGAAGTCCCGGGTAGGTTGCCAGTTATCATCACTCCGAGGGACTTGACGCTCTGCACTGTCTTGACCGTTGATGGAGATAGTGGCTTGTTCCCCTCCTTTCATTCTAAAGGCAATGATCAGTTCTTTACCTTTGCCGAATTTGAGAGGGAGGTGATTATCATTCCACCATGCCACCAAACCCACTATCTCCTTTCTGTGTTCAGACTCATCGTTGTTTGATATCTCTCCTGCTTTGCTGATGTCATCAGCAAACTTATAGTTGGCATTGCTTGGAATTTGGCAACACCTCCACGTGTGTACCGGAGTACAGTAGGGGTCTGAGGACACAGCCGTGTGTGTACCGGAGTACAGTAGGGGTCTGAGGACAGAGCCGTGTGTGTACAGGGAGTACAATAGGGGGCTGAGGACACAGCAATGTGTGTACAGGGAGTACAGTAGGGGGCTGAGGACACAGCCCTGTGTGTGTACAGGGAGTACAGTAGCGAGCTGAGGGACAGGCCGTGTGTGTACAGGGAGTACAGTAGGGGGCTGAGGTCACATCTTTTGTTGCATAGGGAGTACAGTCGGGGGTGATGACACAGCCGTATGTGTACAAGGAATACGGTAGGGGGCTGAGGCAACTGCTGTCAGAGCACAGGGAGTACAGTAGGACTGAGGCCACAGCCGTGCGTGTACAGGGAGTGCAGTAGGGGGCTGAGAGCACAGACGTGTGTGTCCAGGGAGTACAGTATGGGGCTGAGGACACAGCCGTGTATGTAGGCAGTACAGTAGGGAGCGGAGGACACAGCCATGTGTGTACAGGGAGTACAGTAGGGGGCTGAGGACACAGCCGTGTGTGTACAGGGAGTACCACAGCGAGCTGAGGGACACAGCAGTGTATGTACAGGGAGTACAGTAGGGTGCTGAGGACACAGAAGTGGGTGTAGAAGGAGTACAGTAGGGGGCTGAGGACACAGCCGTGTGTGAACAGGGAGTACAGTAGGGAGCTGAGGAACACAGCTATGTGTGTACAGGAGTACAGTAGGTGGCTGAGAGCACAGCCGTGTGTGTACAGGGATACCGTAGGGAGCGGAGGACGCAGTCGTGTGTACACAGGGAGTACAGTAGGGAGCTGAGGACATAGCTGTGTGTGTACAGGGAGTACAGTAGTGGGCTGAGGGACACAGCCCTGTGTGTACAGGGAGTACAGTAGGGGCTGAGGGACACAGCCCTGTGTGTACAGGGAGTACAGTAGGGGGCTGATGACAAAGCCGTGTGTGTACAGGAGTATGGAAGTGGGCTGAGGGACATGCCGTGTGTGTACAGGGAGTACTGTAGCGAGCTGAGGGGCACAACTGTGTGCGTACAGGGAGTACAGTAGGGGGCTGAGGTCACATCTTTTGTTGCATAGGGAGTATAGTCGGGGGTGATGACACAGCCGTGTGTGTACAAGGAATACGGTAGGGGGCTGAGGCCAGAGCTGTCAGAGTACAGGGAGTACAGTAGGACTGAGGGCAAAGCCGTGCGTGTACAGGGAGTACAGTAGGGGGCTGAGGACACAGCCGTGTGTGTACAGGGAGTACAATAGTACCGAGGGCACAGCCGTCGGTGTACAGGGAGGACAGTAGGGGGCTGAGGACACAGCCGTGTGTGTACAGGGAGTACTGTAGGGGCTGAGAGCACAGCCGTGTGTGTACAGGGAGTACCATAGTGGGCTGAGGACATAGCCGTGTGTGTACATGGAGTACAGTATGGGGCTGAGGACACAGCCATGTATGTAGGCAGTACAGTAGGGAGCGGAGGACACAGCCATGTGTGTACAGGGAGTACAGTAGGGGGCTGAGGACACAGCCCTGTGTGTACAGGGGTTGCCGTAGCGATCTGAGAGACACAGCCGTGTGTGTACAGGGAGTACAGTAGGGGGCTGAGGACACAGCTGTGTGTGTACAGTGAGTAGAGTAGGGGGCCGAGAGCACAGCCGTGTGTGTACAGGGAGTACAGTAGGGGGCTGAGGACACAGAAGTGGGTGTAGAAGGAGTACAGTAGGGGGCTGAGGGACACAGCCCTGTGTGTACAGGGAGTACAGTAGGATGCTGAGGACACAGCCGTGTGTGTACAGGGAGTACAGTAGGGGCTGAGGGACACAGCTGTGTGTGTACAGGAGTACAGTAGGGGGCTGAGAGCACAGCCGTGTGTGTACAGGGAGTACAGTAGGGGGCTGAGGACACAGCCGTGTGTGTACAGGGAGTACAGTAGGGGGCTGAGGGTCACAGCCGTGTGTGTACAGGGAGTACAGTAGCGAGCTGAGGGACACAGCCGTGTGTGTACAGGGATACTGTAGGGAGCGGAGGACACAGCCGTGTGTGTACAGGGAGTACAGTAGGGGGCTGAGGACACAGCTGTGTGTGTACAGGGAGTACAGTAGGGACTGAGAGCACAGCCATGTGTGTACAGGAAGTACAGTCGTGAGCTGAGGGACACAGCCATGTGTGTACAGGGAGTACAGTAGGGAGCTGAGGGACACAGCCGTGTGTGTACAGAAGTACAGTAGGGGGCTGAGAGCACAGCCGTGTGTGTACAGGGAGTACAGTAGGGGGCTGAGGGACACAGCCGTGTGTGTACAGGGAGTACAGTAGGGGCTGAGGGACACAGCCTTGTGTGTACAGGGAGTACAGTAGCGAGCTGAGGGACACAGCTGTGTGTGTACAGGAGTACAGTAGGGGCTGAGAGCACAGCCGTGTGTGTACAGGGAGTACAGTAGGGGGCTCAGTACACAGCCGTGTGTGTACAGGGGGTACAGTAGGGGCTGAGGGACACAGCCGTGTGTGTACAGGGAGTACAGTAGCGAGCTGAGGGACACAGCCGTGTGTGTACAGGGATACAGTAGGGAGCTGAGGACACAGCCGTGTGTGTACAGGGGTACAGTAGGGGGCTGAGGACACAGCTGTGTGTGTACAGGGAGTACAGTAGGGGACTGAGAGCACAGCCATGTGTGTACAGGAAGTACAGTCGTGAGCTGAGGGACACAGCCATGTGTGTACAGGGAGTACAGTAGCGAGCTGAGGGACACAGCCGTGTGTGTACAGAAGTACAGTAGGGGGCTTAGAGCACAGCCGTGTGTGTACAGCAAGTACAGTAGCAAGCTGAGGGACACAGCCGTGTGTGTACAGGGAGTACAGTAGGGGGTTGAGGAACACAGCTGTGTGTGTACAGGGAGTACAGTAGGGGGCTGAGGGACACAGCCGTGTGTGTACAGGGAGTACCGTAATGAGCTGAGGGACACAGCCGTGTGTGTACAGGGAGTACAGTAGCGAGCTGAGGGACACAGCCATGTGTGTACAGAAATACAGTAGGGGGCTGAGGTCACATCTTTTGTTGCATAGGGTGTACAGTCGGGGGTGATGACACAGCCGTATGTGTACAAGGAATACGGTAGGGGGCTGAGGCCACAGCTTTCAGAGTAAGGGAGTACAGTAGGGGACTGAGGACACAGCCGTGTGTGTACAGGGAGTACAGTAGGGGCTGAGGGACACAGCTGTGTGTGTACAGGGAGTACCGGAGCGAGCTGAGGGACACAGCCGTGTGTGTACAGGGAGTACAGTAGGGGGCTGAGGGACACAGCTGTGTGTGTACAGGGAGTACAGTAGGGGGCTGAGGGCACAGCCGTGTGTGTACAGGGAGTACAGTAGGGGTGAGGAACACAGCTGTGTGTGTACAGGGAGTACAGTAGGGGGCTGAGGACACATCCTCCAGGAGCTCCAGTGTTGTGTGTTATTGTGGCGGTGTTGCAGATACCTATCTTCACTAATTGTAGTCTGTGGGTCAGAAACTGGGGGATCCAGTTGCAGAGGGTGGAGCCACGACTAAGGTCACGGAATTTTGAGATCAGTCTGGAGGGGATAATGATGTTTAAGGTGGAGCTGTACTCAATGAGCAGGAGTCCGATGTAGGTGTCTTTGTTGTCCAGATGTCCTAGGGATGAGTACATGGCTCGGGATACGCCATCTGTTGTGGATCCGTTACATCAGTCGGCATATTATAGGGGACCAAGTAAGGCTGGGAGATTGGAGGTGGGCCATAACCAGCCTTTCAAATCACTCCATGTTTATTGAGGATAGAGCCATTTGGCGGTAATCATTAAGTCATTAAAGCATGAGCTTTCTCACTTACAAGGTTGATGTTATGATTTGGAGATGCCAGTGTTGGACAAGTGTGTACAAAGTTAAAAATCACACAACACCAGGTTATAGTCCAACAGGTTTAATTGGAAGCACAATGATGAAGGTTGATGTTGGTCTTTTTGAATCAGGTTGGGATTTCGGCTTATGGGAGGGAAAGGCTGAAATTGTATGTGAGTACCTCTGTCAGTTGGTCCTCACAGGATCTGAGTGCTCAGCCGGGAACACTATCCATGGCTGTCGCTTTCCTTGATTTGACCAGCAGGAAGACTGATCATACCTGCAGCGGTGACAGCGGGCACAGGTAGATCCGAGGCTGTCGGGGCAGGTTTCAGCCTGGCAGTCACACAATTATTCATCATAGACATCCCCGACCGACCTCCATCGTCATCAATACACAGTGACATGGTTGGTGTGAGCACCAATGAGTTAGTATTGAGACGGAGTGACATCAATAGACTGGGCTTGTGCGCCATAATGAAGTAAACTCACAGCAAAAGGGGATAGGGTGTGCTTCTACTGAGAGTCAGTGTTGCAGGGAGTGAAGACTTTATAGGTGTAATTCAAGTCAAGCCACTGCTTCTGTCTGGTATTTTCAAAGGATTGATCCTGTTACGCCAGTATTGTTGATTTAAACAAAACAGGTGCAATTTATCACAGCATTCAGCAACAATATGTCATCGAATACTGAACACCCTTTAATAACAGAAAAGTCTAAAATGTTCAATATTAGAAACACTGCTTTCATGTTCGTGTTCAAATCAGATAACCTGTCCCATCGAGATGCTCAACTTGGAACTATTTTTAAAAAAGATTTTTTTGTATGTGGGCATCGCTGGATGTGCCCAGTATTTCTTGCCCTTCCGCAGTTGCCCTTGAGACGGTGGTGGTGAATTGCTTTCTCGAACTGCTGCAACCTACCTGCTGTGCGGTGACCCACTAGTGACTAAAGAGGGAATTCCAGGGTTTTCACGCAGCAATAGTGAAGGAACGGCAATGCATATCCAAATCAGGATGTTGACTCGTTTGGAGGGGAATTTGAAGGTGGTGGTGTTCCCAAAAGTCTACTGCCCTTATCATTCCAGATGGAAGTGTTCGTGAGATTGGAAGGAGCTGTCTGAGGATCTTTGGGGAATTTCTCCATTGTCTCTTGTAGATAGTGCACACTGCTGCTCCTGAGTGACCCTGGTGAAGGGAGTGAATGCTTGTGGATGTGGTGCAAATCAAATGGGCTGTTTTGTCCTGGATTGTGTCAACCTTCTTTAGTGTTGTTGGGGCTGCACTCATTCAGGCAAGTGAGGATATTCCATCTCATTCCTGACTTGTGCCTTGTAGATAATGGACAGGCTTTGGGTAGTCAGGAGGTGAGTCACTCGTGCAGTATTCCTACCTCTGATCTGCTCTTAGATTCATGTGGCGAGTCCAGTTGATGTTTTGGTCAATTAACACACCCCCCCCCCCCCCCCCCAGCCCCCACCACCCCTCCCCCCACCACCACTACCACCAGAATATTGATAGTGGGGGAGTTTAGTGATGATACTGCTGCTGAATACAAAGTGGTTATATTGTTTCTTATTGATGACAGTCATTGTCTGAATTTATGTGGCGCAAATGTTACTTGCCACTTGCCAGCCCAAGCCTGGATATTGCTTTGGGAATGGATTACTTCCATATCTGAACATTTGCGAATGGAGATAAACATTGTGCAGTCATCATAGAATATCCCCAATTCTACCTTATGATGGAAGGAACGTCATTGTTCAAGCGGCTGAAGATGTTTGGATCGAGGACATTATCCTAAGGGACTACAGCAGAGATGTTCTGGAGCTGAGATGACTGACCTCCAACAACAATGACCATCTTCCTATCTGTCAGGTATGACTCCAATAATGGAGTGTTGGCCAGCGATACCGTTTTTGCTTGGGGTCCTTGATGTCACATTTGGCAGAATGCAGCCTTGATGTCAAGGGCTGGAATTCAGTTCCTTTTTCTATGTTTGAGCCAAGGCTGTGACGAGGTCAGGAGCTGCGTGACCCTGGCAAAACCCAAACTGGGCGTCACTGAGCAGGTTAGTTTTGAGGAAGTGCGGTTTGATAGCACTGTTGATGACACCTTCCATCATTTTACTGATGATAGAGAGTCGACTGATAAGGCTGTATTTGGACGGGTCGAATTTGTCCTGCGTTTTATGTACAGAACATACTTGAGCAGTTTTTCCCCATTGTCGGTTTGTCAACATACTGGAACAGCTTGGCTAGGAGAGCGGGATGGTCTGGATCACAAGTCTTCAGGACTATTGCCAGCATGTTATCAGGGCCTATAGTCTTTGCAGTATGCAGTGCCTTCAACCGTTTCTTGATATCAGTGAATCGAATTTGCTGAAGACTGCTATCCGTAACGATGGAAATGACCGGAGGAGGCCGAAATGAATCATCCACTCAAAACTTCTGACTGAAGATTGCAACGAAAGCTTCAGCCTTATATTTTGCACTGTTGTGCGGGGCTCTTCCATCTTTGAGGTTGGGGATATTTGTGGAGACTCCTACTCTGGTGAGTTGTTTAATCGTCAGCCACCCTACAGGATCAGATTAGCAGGACTGCAGAGATTAATTCTGATGCATTGGTTCTGTGATCGCTAAGCTCTACCTGTCCCTTGCTGTTTATGCTATCTGGCACGCAAGTATTACTGTTTGGAAGCTTCAGCTGATGAACATTTTATCTTTATATATTCCTGGTTCTGCTCCTGGCATGCCCTCCTGCATTCTCCATTGAACCAGGTTTAATCCTCTGGATTGATGGTAATGATTGAGTGGGGGACATGCTGGGCCGTGATGTTACAGAATGTGCTGGAGTATAGTTCTGCTGCTATTGATGGTCCACAGTGTCTTATGGACGGTTAGTCTTGAGTTGCTAGATCTGCTGAAAGTCTGTGTCATTTAGCATGGTGATAGTACCACACAACACAATAGAGTTTATGGAGACAATAGACTTTGTCTCCACAAGGACAGTGTGGTGGTCACTTTTACCGATACTGTCATGGACATATACCTCTGCAGTTGGTAGAATGGTAAGGACGAGGTCAGGTATGTTTTTTACCCTCTCGTTCATTGCCTCAACACATTCTGCAGACCCAATCTAGTACCTATGTCCTTAGGAGCCGACCAGCGTGATCAGTAGTGCTGCTGTAAAACCACTCTTGACAGTCGAATTTGAAATCCCCCAGCCAGAATACACTTCGTGCCCTTGCCACAGTCAATGTTTTCGCCAAGTGTTGTTTAACATGGAGAAGGACTGATTCAGCTGAGGAACGACGTTACGTGGTAATCAGTGAGAGTCTCCTTTGTCCATGTTTAATTTCTGTTGTTTCTGTAAGGTATGATTCCGTGAGTATGATTATGTCAGGCTGTTGCTTAACTATTCTGTAAGGCAGTTGTTCCAATATTGGCACTTGACTTCAGACGTCAGTAAGGAAGACTTTTCAGGTTCTACAGTGATGTTTCTAATGTTGACTGTTCCGGTGCCCATTTCGATGCCAGGTGGTCCATCCGGTTTCATTTGTTTGAATCTTTGTAGTGATTGGTACAACTGAATGACCGATTAGACCTTTTCAGGGGGCGATTGAGAGTCAATGACATTGCTTTGGGTCTGGAATGGCATGTCAGGTTCCTTCATTGCAGGATATTAGTGAACCAGATGGATTCTTCTGACAATCGGCAATGATTTCATTCTCATCAGTAGATTCTTAATTCCAGGGATATTTTTACATTATTGAATTGAATTTCCACCATCTGCAGTGGCGGGATTCAACCTGGATCCACAGAACAGGAGCTGATTTTTCCGGATTGATAATCTATCGGTAATACCATGAGATCTACTTGGAACCACATGTTTTACTCAGCTGCCATTTCTTGTGCTGCCCTGTTTTTCATTCATTGCTTATGTTATTCTGGAATCTCATCCTTCATTAAATCCTGATGGAAATACACAGTCATGAACACCTTCTCGACTGCTCGAATTTCATTCAGTCTGTTTAGTTTGAACAGACATTTCAAGGCAGCTGTACACCAGAGAAGAGCAGGAAAAGATAATAGGTGATAGTGCACTGTACCTGTCACCGGACCAGCATGCCTGTTCAGGAAGTATTTATTGTGGGTCAGAGAACCTCAATTATTATGGAGTGGATGGAGGCTAATCAGCCCATTTTGGAGCCACAAGCTCTCCAACTGCACAATTGGAGATCGAGAGAGTGTGTGAAGAGAGATTGTGTGTGAGAGAAATAAACAGAGAGAAAGCAAGTGAAGGGAGATAAACTGAGAGAGGATTGAAAGGGGAGCGACTGACTGAGTGCGAGAGGAAGAGGTTTTAGATGAGGGTGAAGTCAGATAGATCAGAAGACTGCATTACGGTAGATAAATATGGACAGACAGAAGTTAGAAGCTTTATTTAGAAATTCCTCTGGACGGCAAGCCCTTTGTCTGGGTGCCGTACACTGTGAGCACTGTGCTGATACTGGCTGTCATCCCAAATAATTTTTTCCAACAATACCACAGAGCTGGGTTACTGACAGCTAAACAGAACCCATTCGGCCAATAGATTGGTTCCATAGAGAAAGCATAGTTTTTATATAGACTGTGCCAAGAGCAGCAGGAAATGATAACCACCACCCCGCCTCCACGACTCCCCAACTCCCCCCCCCCCCCCCGCCCACACCGATACTGTATGAGAGACTAGGCCAGAGAATCTCAGTGAGGGTACTCACTGACGGAGGTGAAATCACGATCTTAGTTGTGGGTCAAATAATGATTGATAAAGTTTGCATACCACTTTCCTAGTTATGTAATTTACATTTCACTTTATATAGCTTAATGTCAAGAGTGTATTTTAACAACCTTATCTCTTTGTACTTTGGTGTGTGCAGAAAATCATTTTGTTTCTCTATTTTATATTGCATAAACGCATTTCATTAATATTATCTCTGCTCATTCCTCATTGTAGGTGTACTCTTGAATCTGTTCTTCATATGAGTTATAAAGAGTTACTTTGCAATTCTGGTAACGGGGGACATCACTGTCCCTCCGCCCAATCTAAAAAGCCATGTTCCCCAGCCCTCTCCATCTTCTGTCTTTTCCCCGGTATCATAATCACAATGTAATTGAAGTCCATTAAATGACACTTCATGACAGTTCCTTAACATCGATAACATCAACAGCATGACCCACACCTGCCCTCTCCGATCCTGGAATAACAATCTGAACTGTGTTTGTCATGTGCAATTCTCTGTAAACGTATCCATGCTGTTTGTTTGTTGTAACCCACGATGTTTTTGGCACATTTTGCTATCAGATCATGGATGATAGTTGTTTTCTCAATATTTTATATATATTGCAATGACTGATCAGTAGTTACGGGATTTATTTCTGTATTTATGAACAGAGAAGCATGTTTATGTTCCGTTAAACTTCTGGCCTTACTTCCATATCCAAGACTGACTGAATGATTACACACAATCAATCTGCCATCTTCAACATTCCTTCCTTCAGTCACACTCACATATCACACCCAGAATGCATAAATGTTCAACGTTATTTTGAATTTTAATAAAGTAGCATTGAATTCAAAGGGGTTAACTGGAGCTATTTGTTCAGCCATTGTAATGATGTCAGTCTCCATGGATCGTATGCGTCCCTAGAGAGTTTCTCTCTTCTATCAATAAGGGAATGCTTTCAGTGTTTTATACCATGGTGTGAGCGGGAGCATGTCTCACAGCAAGAAGAGGGATTAGCAGCTTCAGAGAGAAGGGCAGGAGAGCTGAAAATCTGGGAACATTAGACTGGAATGTTCCAACAATGGACATGGATTTATCCGAAGGTCTTTACTGGCTTTCACAGCCTTGAATATCATTAGCATATCGGATTGAAGATGTACTGATGGTTATTTAAGCTGGTTACTATCCTATCCTTGCAATAGTTTGTGTTCCTGGTAAGTCACTCTGTCTGTTTATTGAAATGGTCTGAACTGAATCGATGCTGATGATATGCAGATTTTGTAAAGGTGCAAGCCGGCGTTTTCAGCTCCAATCAAATTTCCATTCCTTAGAAATTAAAACTAGCAAATTATTATTTACAAATTACTCACCAATACGCGACAGGAAAACACACTGTTCTCAGCCTCTTTGATTCATTTCCTCCTGCAAAGTGTACATCTCCATCTCCTCCCCACATCCCAGTCATGTCCATTACCACCGTTAAGACGTCCCAGTCTCCTCCTCAGCCTCAGTTCAATTCCTGAATAAATAATCGTTTGTTCCTTTTTTAATTCCAGATGCATCTGTTTCAAGTCCCTTCTAACCACGTGTCCATTACAAAATAATTGCACTTGTGATGTTTAACTTGTTCTCTGCACAAAATCTGAAAGATGGGCAGACAGTGTATGGTGGGTCACGTCATTGGCTCGTATTCTAGAGCCACAGAATAATAATCTGTTGATGTCGACTTGCCTTATGCCCATTAGAGAAGGCAGTGTGTCATCCTTCTCTGGTCAAGTTTCTGTTTAACTGCAAACCCACGGCAAATTGCTTTACTATTTATTATCCTGTGGAACAGCTGAAACAGCCACTCAGTTCAAGATCGGCATAACATTCTGGCCTGACCATGGCTACACACATCCCGTGAGGGCAGAACAAAAGGAATAGTAGCTCCCTTCCTCTGCCTGCATCCCATATTCCAACGGCTCATTTCCATTAATGTAGGTAGCCATTCACTATTTTAGATGTATCCTTTGTGATTGAGTCTCTTCAAAGAGTGATGTCCATCTCCATGGTCACCTCTGGTGCTGTTTCTTTATTAATGCTGACCTCCAGATGTAAGGATGTTTTTAAATTCTACATCAGTGGCAGTGCATTGTAAATGAATTGTTTCCTGTGTCACACAAAAGAATTGGAGCCAACTAAGTGAGGGAAAGGAATTATTGTGATCAAACCTGAGAGTGTTGCTGAGGCAGTATTTGGGGTATTGTGGACAGATTTTCTTTCCTTTATATGGAGTGATCTCCTTATCACAGAGAGTGAAGAGGAGTTCCACCAGATTAATCCCTGGGATGATGGCACCATGAGGAGTGACTGAAGGTTGATCTGTAGCGCTGTGAGAGAATAAGAGGTGATTGCATTGAATCCTGAGAGGGATGGACAATCACTCCTTATATTCTAAACAGTCAATGAGAAGGTGATAAATTCCATGCCTGCTATTTCATTCAGGATGCATGATTCGGAATATTTTAAGTGTCTGGGCGGATGTTACGCCCACCCACCCCAACCCCTACTCCCCATTGAGAGAGATGGAGAGGTCCAAGTTTTGAATAAACTCTCCCCACATTAATACAGTTCAGTTGGTGTGTGATCCTGCACTGAATGTTATATTATCCACCGCCCTGACAGCAGCCACATTACCTTCATTCTAAAACAGTTGACTATTTCCAACAGTTTCTGACCTTCATGAAGAACATGAATCTATCTTCTCAGAGATGCAAGGTGGTTCCTTAAGGTTTAGACCAGAAGACTATAAGACATTGGAGCATAAATTAGGACAGTTAGCCCATCGAGTCTGCTCCGTCATTCAATCATCGCTGATAGGTTTCTCAAACCCATTCTCCGACCTTCTCTCCATAATCTTTGATCTCCTGGATAATCAAAAACTATCGATCTCCGTCTCACATATACTCAATGACCTGCCCCCAACAGCCTTCTGTGGCAATAAATTTCAAAGATTCGCCATTCTATTGTTAAATAACTTTCTCCTTATCACTGTTCTAAAAGGTGTTCCCTTTCATCTAAGGCTGTGCCCTCTGATTCTAATCCAATGGAAACATCTTATCAACACCCACACTCTCCAGGTCATTCAGTACCCTGTCTATTTCACATTCCCTCTCATCCTTTCAAACTTTATCAAGTATAGACACAGAGTACTCAAACATTCCTCATGCAATAAGCTTTTCATTCCTATGACCAATCGCGTGAAAATCTTCTGAACACGCTCCAGGACCAGTACATCCTTCCATTGGCTGTGCTTGGTAGAGCCTGCTCAAAAATGAGCACAATACTCCAAATGTTGTCTGACCAGAGCAGGATACATTCAGTTCTTATATTCAATTTTTCTCGTAGTAAATGCTCCCAATCATAATTGCAAATACTCTCCTAAATGCTGCCTCAACGTGCAAGCTGACCTTGAGAGAACCCTGCACTAGAACTCCCAAGTCCCTTTGCACTTCAGATTTCTGAATTTTCTCTCCATTTGGAACATAGACAATGCCTCTATTCTTCGTGCTAAAGTGCATGACCTTACACTTTCAAACGTTGGAATACATCTGCCGATCTCTTTATCTGACCAAATCCTTGTTCAGCCTCTCCGCTTCCTCAATATGACCTGTCCATGTGCCTATCTTTGTATCGTCTGCAAACCTAGCCAGAGTGCCTCAATTCCCTCATCTAGATTGTTAATGTAACAAGTAAAAAGTTATGATTCCAACACTGAGCATTCTGGATCACCACTTGTCACCGGCTGCCATCCTGAGAAGTACACTTTTATCCCCACTCTCTGCTTTCTGCCAAACAGACAAGCTTCTATCCATGCCACCACCTTGCCTCTAACACCACGGACCCTTATGATACTCAGTAATCTCCTGCGTGACACCTTGTCAAAGGCCTTCTTGAATTCCAGTTGGATACCATCCATTGGTTGTGCTTGGTAGAGCCTGCTCATTTGACCTTCAAAGAATTCCAATAGATTTGTCAGGCATTAACTTCGCTTGATGAAATCATGCCGACTTTGCCCTATTTTACCAAACACTTTCAAGTATTCAGAAACCTCATCCTTCACAATGGATTCCAGGATCTTACCCACGACAGAGGTTAAACTATTCATGGTGGGTTTTTTTTGTCTTTTTCCTTACTCCCTTGTTAAAAAGGGGTGTCACGCTAGTGGGTTTCCGATGGTCGGGGATCGTTCCTTACTCTAGTGATTGCTGAAAGATCTCCACGATTGCCTCCACTCCACCTTCGGTATCTTCCTTATAATACTGGGATGTATTCCATCTGGTCAGGGTTATTTAACCACCTTCGGGCCATTACATTTTTTATCTAGCATGTTTTCCATGGTGGGGGCCATCATACTCAGCTCTGGCTCCTCAATATCTTAAATGTTTAAGGTGTTACTCGTGCCTTCCACCATGAAAACTGACACAAAGTAATTATTCAGTGCCTTTTCCATTTTCTCGTTCCCCACTACCATCTCTCCAGTATCATTTTCCAGCAGTCCAATGTTCACTTTTGCCGCTCTTTTGTACTTTATATATCGAAAGAAACTGTTACAATCTTCCTTTATCTTACTGGCTAGCTTACCCCCATATTTAATAATCTCCCTCCTTATTTGATTTTGTTTGCCCTCTGTTTTGTCTTTGTAAACTTTCCAATCCTCAGGTTTCCCACTGCACTTTGCCACATTATATCATTTTTCTTTTACTTTTACGCTATACCTGACTTCCCTCGTCAGCGATGGTTGTCCCATCCTCCCTATACAAGTCTCTTTTTCCTAAGGATAAATCTCTGCTGTATCCTGAATTAGTCCAACAATCTCCTGCCATTGCTGTTGCACTGTCTTTCCTGCTGGGCCCGTCTCCCAGTCAATTCTACCCAGCTCCTCACTCATGTCTGTGCAATTGCCTTTATTCAGGTGTAATACCGTTACTTCTGATTCTATCTTCTCCATCTGAAACTGCAGAGTAAATTCAATCATATTATGATCACTGTCACCTTAAGATCCCCTCATCTAGTCTGCCTGCACAAGCTAATCCAAAAAGCCATCACGTAGACATTCCACAAATTCCTTTTCCTGCCAACCACTATCAATCTGAATTCCCAGTCCATCTGTAAAATAAAATCCCACATGATCACTGTAACTTTGCCTTTCCTACAGATCTTTCCAGCTCCGGTTGTATCTTACACCCCAGCTCCCTGTATATAACTCCAACTGCATTTTTTCACTTTTTTGATTCCTCAATTCTACCGACACAGATTCTACACCATCTAAACTGATTACATTTCTTATTATTGATCATTGATTCGATTCCAATCTTAATACTGAGACAACTCTATCTCTCTGCCCACCTGCCTATCTTTTCGGCAGGATGAATATCCTTGAATATTCAGCTCCCAATCCTGATCCTCTTGCAGCGATGTCACTGTAATGCCCACTGTGTCGTATCTGCCAATTTATGGATGAGTTACCTTATTCCTTATACTGCATGCTTTCTGATATAATAGTTCAATCCTGTATTACCCGTCGCTCTTCTCATTGTCATTTGTTTGACCAGCCGTTGGTACCTACACGGACCCTGACCACTGGATCATTCCCCTCCCGCTCCAAGTTCTGCAACCCAGATGATATATCCCAAACCCGAGCACCATATAGGCAACACAACCTTCAGGACTCTTAATCCCGATCACGGAGGACGGTATCTATGCTTTTAACTATACTATCCCCAATTATCCAGCTTTGGCCAGCATGGTGACACAGAAATGCTGCCTCACAGTGCTTGGGACTTGGGTTCATTTCTAATCTCTGGACCCTGTCTGTGTGGACTTTGTAGATTCACCCGTGTCTGCATTGGGAGCATTAACTCTTTTCTCTCTCCACAGTACGTCTCTGTGTTTGCTTCAGATTTTGTACCATCTACAGTATTTTTGCTTTTGTTCGATGGAGAAATGCAGCAAATGTGACAGGTTTTTGTAAAAACAGCTGTGGTTCGCGGGTTCCTCTGGGTCTTTAGGAATCTTGCCCGGCCACTTGTCTGAGTGAAGTGTCCCTGGATGCCCATTCCATCTGTCTCAGTTCCCGCAGTCCATCGTCACTACATGCAGCCGTTCCTTGTGCCATCCCTGGGACTCCCCACATCCCATTGCCTGGCACTAGATACTCCCTTCGCAGGACTGTGCACACAACGACACCGGGAACTTTCTGACCCGCTGGGGATGCTGGGTAAAGACCCTGCCATTGAAAGGAACAGAATAAGTAGAATCCAATTGAATAGCAAAGCTGAGTAAACAGGTGGAATCATATCCATCTGCTCTGACGTATTCTAATCTTCTGTTTATCCTCGTCCATCTGCAAATAGATGGTCCATATGTACGCCTTGTCAAACAGGTTTGGTGGCGGGGATAGATATCAGATCCGGTGGTCATTGGACTGATTCAGTGGTCTCACTTTCCTGACGTCAAACTTAAGATTTTATTATCAAGTCTAACCAGTTTAATAAAAAGGCCTTGCTGGAGTTGTGCTGAAAAGATATTTGAATTCTGGAGACATTAGAATATGTCACGTGCGAATGAGGTACGGAATCGTAAGGTAACACAGTTAAATACACGATCAAAGAGCTGGCAGGGGAGGCAGCACTTCCGATATGTGGATCGTTGGGATTCCCGAGTCGGGAGGACATACACAAAAAGGATAGGATGAACCTGAACTGGCAGCAATTTATGAAATGTGGATTATTGGGATTCACGGGTTAGTATGATACACACAAGAAGGACGGAATGCACTTGAACTGATAACAGTCTCCGATATGTGGATCATTGGGATTCCTGGTTGATAGGATATAAACAAGATGGACGGGATGGACTTGAACTGGCAGCAACCTCCTGGAAGGCAGGTTTGCTATCGTCCTTTACGAGGGTTTAAACTTATGTTTGGCGGCGGTGGGGGAGGGGTGTGTGGAACCACAGCAGTAGGCCCACAGGTACAGTGACTGAGGAGGAGTTGGAGACTAATCCCAGTCTAGTTAAGACCAACAAAACAAAACAGTGCACTGAACACAATGGCCTGGCAGTCTGAAGTGTGCTGATTTTAATATGAGGAATCTGTTTGTTTGAACAGATATTTCGATGTCGCTGCATGTCAGAAAATAGGAAGAGATAATGGTTAATTGTCCACTGTGTCCTTCACTGGACCAGCTTGTCTCTCCAGGCACCAAAACTTGTTACTGTGGGTCAGAGAACTTCAGAATTCATACAACACAGAAGGAGGCCATTCAGCCCACCATGCGTCCATGAGCTCTCCAACTTGACAACTTGAAAATAGAGGTAATGATCGGAGCTAGACTGAAAGGGAGAGTAATAAACAGAGAGAAGACAGTGCAGTGAGATAAACAGAGTGAAAAAAAGGAGCGACAGAGTGAGTGAGAGCAAGGGGTGTCAGACGAATGTGAAGTTAGATCAGGAGATAGCATGAGGAGGACCACACAGAAACTTTTCTTAGAAACTCTCACAGACTGTCTGGTGCCATACCCTGTGAGCACCATGCTGATACTGGCTGTCATCCCAGATCATTTATCGCCAATAACATCCCAGAGCTGAGTTGCTGACAGCTAAACACAATCCAATAGACCAATAGATTGGTTCCAGGGAGAATGTGGATTAATTTATATATTCTCGACCAACAGGAACATATGGCCCCTGTAGACACTGCGTGAGAGGCAGGGTGGAATCTCAGTGAAGGGACTCACTGGCAGAGGGGAAATCAGGATCGCAGCTGTGGGTCAAATAATGATTGATAAAGTTTGCACACCACCTCCATGGTTTTGTAATTCACATTATAACTGATATAGCTCCACATAGTAAGTGTATTTTAACAATATTGTCTTTTTGTAGTTTTCATATTTTGGGATGTACAGAAACGCTTTTTTATCTTGTATTTTGTGTTGAATAAACACATTTTATTCTTGAGGAAGAAAGGACCTGCTCCGATGGCACAGTGGTCATCTGAACCTTGCTGAGACAAAGTCCGAGTGAATCCTAACTGGGGCTGCAGACAGAGCTTTAAACTGAATAGGAGTGTGTGTGTGTGCGGGGTGGGGGTGCAGTTATAAGGTTTAATTAGAAAAGCCGAATTAAAAGAGGAGGCAAAAGTACAGAACTCAGTAGAGGTTATTAAAATCTCCAGCACAGGTACAAATAGGATAGAGCATCTGGAAATGTTTAACATATCAAACTTCAGGCGCACTGCACAAATGAATGACAATGAGAAGAGGGACGTACAATGCAGGACTGAAGAGGTTACAACTGAATGCATGCTGTATAAGGAATAAGATAAATCAGCTTGTGGCGCAGAATTACATCAGCAGATAAGAAGCGAGGGGCATCACAGAGATGTGGCTGCAAGGGGATCTCAATATTTAAGGATATTTAAGGATAGGCAGGTGGGCAGAGGGAGTGGATTTGCATTGTTAGTAAGATATGAAATTAAATCAATAGTAAGAAAGGAAGTAAGGGCAGATGGTGTAGAATCTGCGTGGGTAGAATTGAGGAACCACAAAGGTAATACAACCACAGTTGAAGTCTTGTACAGGGCTCCAAAGAGTAGTCAGGAGCTGGGGCACAAGATACACCAGGAGATAGAAAATATGTGTAGGAAAGGCAAAGTACAGTAATCATGGGTGATTTCAATATGCAGGGGAACTGGGAACATTAGATTAGTAATGGTTCGCAAGAAAAGGAATTTTTGGAATGTTTATGAGATGGCTTTTTGGAGCAACTTCTGGTGGAGCCCACTCGGGAACAGATGATACTGCATTTAATGACGCAGGATTCGTGATGGAGATTAGGGTGAAGGTAAATTTCGGAAGCAATGATCAGATCATGGTTGAATTTATTCTGCAATTGGGAGAGAGAAGATAGAATCAGAGGTAACAGTATTTCAGCTGACTAAAGGCAACTACAGAGGCATAAGGGAGAAGCTGGGTAGAATTGACTGGGGGAGTGGTTAAGCATCAAAAACAGGGGAACAGCAATGGCAGCAGATTCCAAGATTAATTCACGAGTCACAGCAGCGATTCTTGCCGAGGAATTGAGGCATGGTACAGGGAAGATGAGGGAGCCAGGGCTGACGACGGAAGTCAGGGATTGCATACAAGCAAAAGAGCAAGCGTATAATGTGGTGAGGGGCAGTGGGGAACTAGCGAATTGTGAAACTTACAAAGACTAACAGAGGGCAAAAAAAGGACAGAGAAGATTAGATATGGAGATACGCTAACCAGTAATACAAAGGAGACTGTAAGAGGATCTTTAGATATATAAAGTGCAAAAGAGAGGCAAAAGTGAATATGGACCACTGGAAAATGATGCTGGAGAGACAGTAGTGGAAAACAAAGAAACTAATGAGGAACTTTGCATCAATGTTCATGGTGGAAGACACAAGTAATTTCCCAAAAATTGAAGAGAGTGAGAGGGCAGAGCTCAGTATGGTGATCATCACCAAGGAGAACATGCTAGAAAACAGAACGGTCTGAATTTGGATAAATCACCTGAACCATATGGACTACACCCCAGCATTGTAAGGGAGATAGCTGAAGAGGTAGTGAAAGCGAAAGTGGTAATCTTTCAGGAATGAGTAAAATCAGGAATGGCTGGAAAATTGCTAACGTGACACTCCATTTAATAAGGGAGTTAGGCAGAAGATGGAAAATTACAGACTGATTAGCCTAACCTTGTTTGTGGGTAACATCCTGGAATCCATCGTGAAGGATGGGATTTATGAATACTTGGATTTAGCAAAATAGTCCAAAGTCAGCATTGTTTCATCAATGGGAGGTCATACCCAACTGGAATACTTTGAGGGAGTAACGAGCAGATTTGACCAAAGAGAACCAGTAGATGTTATCCACCTGCTTCTATAAAATCCTTTGATAAGTTGGCACGCAGGAGGCTACTGAAAAAGATTAGTGCCCTTGGTGTTACAAGCAAGGTGCTAGCTTGGATAGATGCATGGCTGTCTGATAGAAAGCAGAGAGTGGGCATAAAAGTGTCCTTCTCAGGATGGCATCCAGTGACAAGTGGTATTCCTCAAGACTCAGTGTTGGGACCACAAAATTCGCTTTGTGCATTAATGGTCTACATGAAGGAACTGAGTGCATTCTGACGAAGTTTTCAAACAGTGCAAAGATGGAATAGAGGGTAGATAGCATCGAAGAGGTGGTTTGGCTGCAGGAGGGCGCAGTAGCACCCTCTAGCAAGCCTTCTGATGCTCGGCTTCCAGACCACCAACCTCAGGATACAACGCATCATCCTCCGCCATTTCTGTCACCAACAGTAAAACCACACCACCAGAGATATACTTCCCTCCCCAACCCTATCAACATTCTACTGAGACCATTCCCTTCATGACTCCTCGTTAGTTCACGCGTCCCCCCTCCCACACCCCAACAAGCCACCTTCCACTCCCAGCACCTTCCCTTGCCATTTCAAGAGGTATGAAACCTGTGCCAACAACTTCCTCCTCACCTCAATCCAAGGCCCAAAATGATTCTTCCACATCAGGCAGAGAAGATCCTGTGCATCCAAACACCTCATCTACTATGTCCATTGCTCCTGGTCTCCTCTACACTGGGGAGACAGGACGTCAACTTGCAGAACGGTTCAGGGAACACTCTCCGTCACACACCCAACAACCCCACTTCTCTGTGGCTGAATACTTCGCCTCTCCCACCACACCTCCAAGGACATGCAAATTCTTGGCTTCCTCCACTTCATTCTAGCCACCAGACGTCTGGATGAAGAGCGTGTCGTCTTCCACCTTGGAACCCTTCAACCACATGGTATCCAGCGCAATGTCACCAGTTTCCACATCTCCTCTCCCTCCACCTTATCCCAGATCTAACCCTCCAACTGAACACCGCCTGTTGAACTGTTCTACCTGTCTATCTTCCTTCCCATCTATCCACTCAACCTTCCACTCTCTCCACTCACCTCGATTTAGACATCGTCTTCCAAGCTACCTTCCTCCCAGCCGCTCCCATTCATCTCTCAATCCCTTTCCGCCCACCCACTTCATTCCCGATAAAGTATTTATGTCTGAAACGTCGAATATCGTGTTCCTCAGAGTCCGTCTGACTGGCTGTGCTTTTCTAGCACCACATTTTTTGACTCTGATCTCCAGCATCTGCGGTCCTCACTTTCTCCTGCTGAAGGATTTGCACAGGTTAGGGGAGTGAGCAAAAAAGTGGCAGGTGGAGTATAACGTGGGCAAGTGTGAGGTCATGCAGTTTGCCAGGGAATATAAAGACATGGACTATTTTCTAAATAGCTAGCTAGTTCAGAAGACTCGGGGGTGGGGGTGGGGTGCGGTGCTAGTCCAAGGATCTTGAAAGGTAAACCTGCAGGTTATCAGCAGTTGAGAAGGCAAATAAAATGATTCCATTTATTTCAAGAAGGCTTGAATATAAATGCAGTGATGTACTTCTGAGACTTTATAAGGTTTTGGTCAGGCTACAGTTGGATTATTGAGCAGAGTTTTGGGTCCCATATCTCTGGAAGGATGTACTGGCCCTGGAGCATTTTCCGATAAGATTCACAAAAGTGGTCCCAGGCATGAAAAGCTTAACATATGAAGAACATCTGAGGGCTCTGAGTCTATATTTGATAGATTTCAGAAGAATGTTAAGAGGTCTAATTGAAACTTATAGAATATTGAATGACTTGAACAGGGTGGATTTTGGGAAGATATTTCCAATGGAGGGGAGACTAGGACCCGAGGGGACAGAGTAAAGAGAAGACCTTTTCAAACACAGATAAAGATGAACCTCTTCAGCCAGAGAGTGGTGAATCTAGGGAATTCACTGCTACAGAAGGCTGTCTTGGCCAGGTAATTGAGTATATTTAAGAGTTAGGCAGATAGGTTCTTTATTGTAAAGGGGATGAAGGGTTACAGATAGAAATTGGAAGAATGGTGTTGAGAAGCTTAACAACCATCATTGAATGGCGGAGCAGGCTCAATGGGCTGAATGGCCAAATTTCTGCTCCAATGTATTCTGGTCGTATGGTTAATATTGGCTCTCCTCATTCCTCATTGGAGATTTATCCTGGAATTTGATTTTCTTATGATTTATAAAGAGTAACATCCCTCCAATCTCTGCAGCCATGTCCCTAATAACATAATCACACTGAAATTGAAAACCAATGCATGGTACTTAATCACAGTTGATTGACATCGACAACATTAACAGCATGACACTCACCTGCCCTCTCTGATCCTCGAATAACCATCTGAATTGTGTGTCATATCATATTCTCTGTTAACACATCCATGCCATTTGTCTGTTATAGCTCATGTTGTCGAAGGCACATTTGCCTGTCAGATTATGGTCGAGAAAACTTCTCTCCATATTTTACTGACATTATAACCACTGATCAGTAGTTACAGACTGTATGATTCCATTTATAAACGGAGAAACTTGTTTATATGCTGACAATCCTTTGACATTACTCCCATATGCAAGGCAGATTGAATGATTACACGCAATCAATCTACCATCTCCAATATGCCTTCTATCTGCCACCCCCACATATCCCAAGCTAAATGAGTAAATTTTAAACGTTCTTTTGAATTTTAATAAAATCAATATTGAACTCAAAGAGGTTAAATTGAGTTATTTGTTCAGTGACTGTGATTAATGTAAATCTCCGTGGATCCTAATTATCCCAGTGGAGAGTTTCCATCGTTGAAAGATAAATGGACTCTGTTCAATTGCTATCCCACAGTGTGAGTAGGAGCATCACTTACAGCACTAACAGGGATGAGCAGCTCGAGAGAGAGGGAGAGGAGAAAACAAAAAATGAGAATATTAAACAGGAATGTTACAATAATAGATCATAATCTGAGGACAATGAATTAGAATGTTCCAACAATGGATCCGAATCTGAGAACATTGGACTGGAATCTTCAAACAATGGACAGGAGTTTATCCGAGGGTCTTTACTGGCTTTCTCAGCCTTGGATATCATTAGCATATCGGATCCAGAATATCCTTTGGATTATTCAAGGTGGTTACTATCCCATTCTCGCGATAGCTGGTGTTCCTGGTAAGTCATTATATTTCTGATGAAAGGGCTCTGGCCCGAAACGTCGAATTTCCTGTTCCTTGGATGCTGCCTAACCTGCTGTGCTTTAACCAGCAACACATTTTCAAGTGATTATATTTGTCTACTAAACTGGGTTGAACTGAATTTCGGCTCCTGATATGTACATTTTGGAAAGTGCAAGACAATATCTTTAGTTCCAAACAAAAATTCATTTCCTTATATATTATAACTATCAAACTACGATCTATGAATTACTCACTGATTTGCGAGAAGGAACCAGACTCTTTTCAAACTCCATAATCCATTTTGTCCTTCACAGATAAACATCTCCATGTCCTCCCCACTCACCAATCCTGTCCAATACCACCATCATTATATTCCAGTCTCGTCCTCGGTCTCAGTGCAATATCTGAATAAACCATTTGTGCCTTTGTTCAATCCGGATGCAACAGTTTCACGTTCCTTGTAACCATGTCCGTCACTAAATAATTGCTATTGAGAATTTTTAACTTGTTCTCTGCACATAAGGGAAGACAGTTTATAGTGGTCAAGCCATTGACTCATAATTTAGAGCCACAGAATAATGGTCTGTTGATATCTCATGAAGGAATTTGGGGAGTTTAAAAGCAACCATTATCATTTGTTATAAAAACCAATCTGCTTGCCTCAAGACCTTTGGGAAGTCAATGTGTCATGATTCCCTCCTCAGGTTTCCGTGTGACTTCTGTGATGAACACGTGGGTGGGCTGTACCTTTTAGAGAATTAAAAGCCAACAATAACGACCTGACAGCACCAAAAGTTCTGAAAAATAGATATAGTGTAACATTTGGTCGAACAACCCAATTAGCTCATTGTCTCGAAACAAATTCAACAAAACATTTTAAATTATACCCCAAAATACCCACCTCCAACCAAGTTTCAATTTATTATATTGACAATCTTAACAGCCAATGATATAATCCAACAGTTTGGCGGTACAAGACCGTGGAAAATTGAAAAATTGCGAGAAGAACCGCCAAGTTACCAGCAAGCAAAGACTGCCTGAAAAATAGCTATCTTTATTGACTAGTAACTGGTGAAGCAGAGTCCCCAAGAAGAAAAGAAGACAGGAAAATGGAGAAGAACCAAAAGCTTCCTGGTTTTGAGATAAGCAGTTTTGTTTTGTATATCTTAATTAGGAGTCTTGTCGGCCTAGTATTGTGGAGGGGGAAGGTAAAAGACAGGTTAGAGGAAGAAGTTGTAAATAGTCGTTTGTTTATTATTCTCTGTTATACTTTAAGAAATAAAGTTGTTATTTTTTACTTTAAATAGATTTGGACTCTAGAATTATCACAGATTACTGCATTGGATAAATCTTTTCTCTGTTTCTGGTTTTAATTAAGCAGGAAGATTTATCCTGTGTTGTAACACTACAAACCCATAGCTATGCGTTTTACTCTTTACGGTACTGTGGAACAGCTGAACCAGTCACTCAGTTCAAGATCTACATAACATGCTGCCCTGGCCAGGGCTTCATACATCCTGTGAGAGAAGAATAAAAGGAAAGATAGCTCCCTTTTTCTGCCTGTTTTCTGTATTGCTACATCTCATTTCCATTCAGGTACGTGATCATACCCTATTTTAGGTGTATACAATCTCATTGAAATTCTCCCCGAGAGTGATGCACATCTCCATAGGAATCTCTGGTGCTGGCTTTATTGATGCTGACGTACAGATCTAAGGCACTTATAAATTCCATGTCAGTCGTTGTGCATAGAGAAGGAATGGCTTTTTGTGGCACATGAAATAAATGGCGGTGTCTAAATGAGAGAAAATCTGTTTTTTGACAATCCCTGAGAGTGTTGTTGAGGCAGTATTTGGGGTACTGTGGATAGACTTTCTCTCAAGTTTCACCAGACTAATCCCTGGGATGTTGGCACCATGAACAGTGAGTGAAGTTCTGTGAGAGAATGAGAGGTGATTGCATTGAACCTTAAGGGGAATGGAAAATCACTCATGTCGTTCTAAACAGACACTGATACGGTGATAAGTTCCATGGCTTTCTTTCACTCAGATTACATGGTTCTCGATAGTTGAAGAGCCTCTGAGAACATTCCACCCAACCACCCCTACTCCCTATTTCAACTGAGACAGAGAGAGAAAGAGAGGAGAAAGAGAGGAGAACGAGAGAGAGAGCGAGAGAGAGAGAGAGAGAGAGAGAAAGAGAGAGAGAGGCTCCGGCTTTTGAATAAACTCTCGCAACATTAATACAGTTCAATTGGTGCATGATCCTGCAATGAACGTCATGTTTTCCATAATCTCGAAGCAGCGACTAGACCTTCATTATAAAAACGTTAACTCTTCCCAGAATTACAGAGAGAAGGAAAGTCTTTTTTACGCGACAGGAATGAAACGGAGATGTCTAAGTGGAAAAAGAGTTATGGTGATCATCACTGAGAGTGTTGTTGAGGCAGTATTTGGGATATTGTGGACAGACATTCTCTCCTTTATAAGGAATGATCGTCTTGCCACAGAGAGAGTGCAATGGAGTTTCACCAGACTAATCCCTGGGATTATGGTACCTAGAGGAGACAGTGAAGATTAATCTCTGGCGTTGTGAGAGAATGAGAGGCGATTATATTGAAACTTGAGGGGGAAGGACAGTCACTCACGATGTTCTAAATAGACACTGATACAGTGAAAAATTCCATGGCTTCCTTTTAACTCGGGTTGCATTATTGTCGATAGTTTAAGAGCCTCTGAGAATATTCCCCTCACTCCACACCCAATCCCCATGTCGCATGAGAGAGACAGAGGGCCAGTCTTTGAATAAACTCTCCCCACATTAATACAGTGCATTTCGTGTGTGGTCCTCCACTGAAAATCTGATTATCCGCAATCCCTACAGCAGCCACAATACCTTCATGCTAAAACAGTTAACTATTCCCACCAGATTCTGACTTCCATGGAGACGATGGGTGTGTCTTCTCGGCGATGGAAGATGCCTCCTTGAGACTTGGCACAAATCATTTGGCTTCCCTCCTCATTGGCAGCAAACTATGTTAAAGCAGCACACGTTCTATAAACAATGGAACCATGATTAACATCATGGAGCCCTCTATCAGTGCCGTCTCGGTTTCATTGGTTTGTCATGTTGGAATATCAATGACCCCCTCTTGTTCTGGTATAACTGTCCCGTAGGGATGAATAGACTCCTCCTGGTCTCATGGAACAGGTTTAAATGTCTGATTGGGCTCTGCCTGTTCCTGTTTAACAGCTCGATGCACTGAACAGACCACTCTTCTTCCTGTCTAACAGGCAGGAGTATTGAATGTGCTGTCACTCTTCCTGTTCCTGAATGCTAGCTCATACCTGTGTGCAACCAGCTTGAGATGCTGAATGAGCTCTTTTTTTAACTGTGGAAATGTGCAGTGTCTGGCCGTGCTGTTACATAAATGTTACCGACACTTTAACAGCACAAACCGGAATGCTGTCCGGGTCTTTCTGCACATGGACACAGAATGGTTCAGGAGCTGATGGGGGACAAAATGTTCTGAACATTCTGTGATCTTCAGTCATCATACCTACTTCAGATCTTATGATGGGAAAATACATTGATGGAGCAGTTGAAGATATTTGTGCTGAGGGGGCTAACCTGGGGATCTCCTGCAGAGATGTCCTGGGACTGAGAGGATTGTTGGCAATTGACCCCAAACCTCTTTATTTGTGTTCTGAAAGACCCCGTCCAGTGGGAAGGTTACATCTCATCCGCATTCAGCTCAAATAAGTAGGTGGTCCCGTTGCCATCCTCAGACAAATACAGCCTTGGTCTCAAAACCATTCGCTCTTTCCTGAGCCCCTGTTTTCGCCTCTTGTTCATATCAATAGGTGACGGTGTATGTATAGGGAGTGCTTTCCTCTCACAGAAGGTAATCACTGTCACGAATTATCTGGGCTAGAGAGCTAGGGGAGCTATATCACTGAAAGTATTTAAGGAGGAGGTAAGTGGTGAAGAATTGGCCATTAAAGAGGAGTTAATTTCAACAGTAGATCAGCCATGATGGTATACAATGGCTCGATCATCCGAATTACCTGATCCTGTTCCTTTTGTTTCATATTCAGTAATTGCAAAGGTAATGGCTTTAATTTTCCTGAATTTTCTTTTATTAAACGTTGCAATCAGAGAGAGTAAAGTATTTTGTGAGGTATGGGTATGCCGGCCTTTTGTTATGGGGGATTATCCGTTTTGATCTTAGCTGAGAAATAGTATTGAACCATCCATGACTTTCTGAAAAGTGAATCAGCTGGATGCATATTATCTCCTGTCAGGGCGATTAAAGCTAGAGAATAAACTTTAAGGAAAAGATACATTGATATTAACACACAGACTATGAAAAACCTACCGATATTTACATATTACACAGACACATGTAAGCATGTCTTCAAATTATAAAGTGGGGACATTTTTTTGCGATTGGAAGGAATTGTGTACAACAAGAGCAATGACGCACCTGCATACAACCCATAATCAGGTTTTCCAGAGAGTGTTCGTGGAGATCGCACATGGTCCAGTTTGGTGTTCAGTTGACAAAATTGTATGTTCCAACGCAGAGAGGGAGAAAAATGTTCCCTGTCTGAGAAGCAGCAGCCGATTGATCCCTCTCTCTTACTGCTGCTCAGTCCTGGGTTGCTACGTTCTATTAAACCCCTCACAGCTCCTGCAAGGAACAGATCGAGGCCACTTGCTCTAAATACCTGGTCAACAGTAACACAGGATCTCATTCAGTCCCTCAAGACTGTCGCACATGGTTTGGTGTCCGTTGGAAAATGTCATTTGGTTCGAAAGACATCTCTAGTCTCTTTATAGTGGTTTCTCTCTGCAACTCTAGGTACCATAATCCCAGGGATTAGTCTGGTGAAACTCCATTGCACTCTCTCTGTGGCAAGACGATCATTCCTTATAAAGGAGAGAATGTCTGTCCACAATATCCCAAATACTGCCTCAACAACACTCTCAGTGATGATCACCATAACTCTTTTTCCACTTAGACATCTCCGTTTCATTCCTGTCGCGTAAAAAAGACTTTCCTTCTCTCTGTAATTCTGGGAAGAGTTAACGTTTTTATAATGGGTTGAATGGCCTCCTCCTGGACTGTGTACTGTACTGAACGAGCTGAGTTACTTCATTCTATACTCCTATGTAATTCCTTAGAGGGGCGGAATGGTCTCCTCCTGTGTCATTGGAACGATCCTGTCTGACAGAATGGAGTGTTCCCCAACCCTGTAACAGCCTCCAGGGTGAATTGAGGGAACAACACATGGGGTGGGGACAGCAGTATATCTCTGTTACAGCCTCGAGGGTGGACTGAGGGAACAACACATGGGATAGGGGCAAAAGTTCAGAATGTTCATGGTTGATCCGAGTATGTCTGACCATCCATTTCCTGTCTGTTCCCAATGAACATTGACTCTCCTGTCCACTAATGATCAATGGAGCTCAGCCTTGAATAACTTCAATAACCGAGTCTTCACTGCTCCCTGAGGATGAGGACACCACAGGTAGCACAACGCTAAAGTGAAAGGGACGTCCTTATTTCATTGTGGGACTGTTATTTTAAAACTGTGTTAACTGAACATCAAATCACCACCTCTTTTCAGGCATAAGGACAGAATAATTCGGAATAATTTGGAACATAATCCATTCCGGACTCCAAATCTATCCCACATTCCCATTGACTCTTTCCATTCAAATATGTATCACACCCAGCCTCTGCTGCTGTCTCAGGAAGAGAATGCCTGATAGCATAATACCGCAGGAGCATTAAGGAAATGAGCAGATTGAGGCCATTCAGCTTATTGAGTCGGAACTTCCGTTCAATAATTTCTTATATGTACCTCGACCTCATTCTTCTGCCTTCTCCCTAGAATCCTTGATCTCCTTACAAATCAAAAAAACATATCAATTTGTGTCTTAATGACACCAGTGTCTGTGCCTATGTGTATTTGTATGCGAGTAAGTGTTTGTGCATGTGTCTGTGTGTGTCTGTATGTGTTCGTTTGCCTGTGTGTGTGCGTGTGTGTTTGCGTGTCTACATCTGTCTGTGTTTCAGTCTGTGTTTCTATCTGTATTTATGTCGATTTGTATGTGACTGTATATGTATTTGTGTGTTTATACGTGTATGTATACCTATCTCCTTGTAAGTATTGTGTGTGTTCGTCTGTGTATTTCTGTGTCTACGTCTCTGTGCAGTGAGGTATTTGTGTTTTTTTTTTCTGAAAGTGAAAGGACTGTTGTTGGAACTGCCAGTGGGTTTAAACTGAGAATTGTCTTTCACTGAACATTGCTCCTTAAATGGTCAGTAGGACGTGGATGTTTCGGATACTCCACACGAGGTGTCCTGGTACTCTCCAGCTCTTTAAGAATCCTCCCCACATGGCGGGGGGAGGGGAGTGAGGGAACGGATATCGAGCACTCCACTACCCGGTTTGGCCCTTTCTATCCTAGTCCAGGCTGTTTCTCCTGGAATGGGAGAAAGGGATGGAGGGAGAATGGGAATGGGTGACCCTGCTGTTTGTGCTGGTGTAGGTGGGGGGAGTTGTGAGGTGCCTGGAATGAGTCAGTCGACAGTTTTGAATCTATATAGTATTATTAGTTGCTGAATTCAATAGTGAGAGTGGTAGTGCCTGAGCCTTATTTGGAGACAGAACGTGAACCTTGTTCAGGGATATGTGGCATAACAGATATATAGTGAGTGTGAGGGAGCAGACAGTATCTGGTAATTCTTATCCTAACAGAGCGAGGAGGATATTGTTGCTTGTCCAGTATTGTGGGACATTTCTTCAGATCATCTCAGCGTCGAGGTGAGCCTCCCGGAATGTCTTCTCCAGGTCTATCACTAATAACGACACAGACCTGTCCCTCAGCTTCCACAGAATCAGTTTAGGAAGAGCTTACAGATAGCAAGGAGAAGCAAATATTGGTGTGTTATATATCGAAACCAAAACCGTAGCAGAAAAACTGAGCATCATATGCTCTGGAAATTAGACAGGCAAGTATTGTGTATACCGCAGCCTTATTGAATGGTCTCAAGTTGTATCTAAACTGCGTCAACTGTGACAGCTGAAGCTGTGAAAAATAATTTCCGTTAATGTATATGAGGTGGGTTGAAGAGTATGTTGTGAAGCAAACTAGAGAGCAGGTTATTTCAGATTTGATGTTGTGTGGTCAGTAGGACGAATTATTAACCTTGGTCTGAAGCAGCTTTTAAGGAATAATGACATTTATAAGGTGCATTTTACAAGGTGTCTGCATACAATATGGAAAGCTCGAATATTCTAGTCAAACATCATGGAAGACTGGAGGCTAGAATGTCATGATAACTACAATGAGTTTGGAAAGTACAATGTCACATTCAGTGGGAGACAAGCAATGGTTGTTAGAGTCATAGAGTCCGACAGCACAGAGACAGGCCCTTCGGCCCAAACTGGTTCATTCCGACCAAAATGTTCATCCACGCTAACCCCATTTCCCTGCCATTTTCCCGTATCCTTCTAATCCTTTACTATCCATGTATTTGTTCAAATGCCTTTTAAATGTTGTTAATGTATCCGCCTCAACCACTTCTCATTCCATATGCGTACCAGCCCCTGTGTTAAAAAGTTGTTCCTCAGGTTCACTTTTATTCTGTCCCCTCTGACTTTACACTGATGCTCTCTAGTCTTTGATTGCCCAACCCTGGCAAAAAAGAACTGGGCACATTCACCCTATCCATGTCTGACATGATCTTATAAACCTCAATATGATCTTCCCTCAGTCTCATGCACACAAAAGTAAAACGTCCTAGCTTGTCCAACCTCTTTCTATAACTCAGACCATTGAGACCTTGGCAATATCCTTGTAATTTTTTTCTGCACTCTTTCCAGTTTAATAACATCCTTCCTTTAGCAAAGTGATCAAAACTGAACATAACACTACCAATATGTCCTCACCAGCATCCTGGATAACTGCAACATAACTCCCTAATTTCGATACTCAGTGATATAAACTGATTAAGGCCAGTGTGCCAAAAGCTTTCTTCACTGTCTCTCTGAATCAACTCCCAGAGAACCATGCACCTGAATTCCAAGGTTCCTCTGCTCCCCTACAGCCCTTAGGACCCAACCATTCACCATGAAACTCCAACCTAGATATGACTTTCTAAAATGCAAAAACTTACACTGATCTATATTAAAATCCATTTGCCATTTCTCAGCCAACTTCTCCAGCTGATCAAAATACTGCAATAATTTCTGAAATTTCTGATAACCTTCCTCACTCTCCATGATGCCGCCTGTTTTAGTGCTGTCTTCAAACTTACAAATCATGCCTGTACGTTCTCATGTAAATCATACATATATGTAATATGTAGTGGTCCCAGCTTCAACCCCTGAGGCAGTCCACTATTCACAGGCCTCCAGTCTGACCAGCATGTTTCCAGTATTAATCTCTGCTTCCTACCATCAAGGCAGTTTTGTACCTAATTTGCCAGCCACCCCCCCCCCCCCCCCACCATCAATTCCATGAGATCTAATCTTCCAGAGCGGCATACCATGTGTAACCTTATTGAAGACTTTACTGGAATCCATCTGGACTACGTATACCACCCGGACCTCCTCAACGTTGCTGGTCACTTTATCAAAGAACTCCAACAAAATTGTGAGTCATGATCTCCCTTGCACAAACTCCCGTGCTGAATTTGATGTCAGGCTTTTGCCCGAAACATCGATTTTCCTGCTCCTCGGATGCTGCCTGACCTGCTCTGCTTTTCCAACACCATTCTAATCTTACTCCGAACCACACACTGTCTTTCCAAATGCATGTATATCCAATCTCTCCGAATCTTCTAATGTAACTTATCCACTAGATTTTAGGATTACTGGTCTTTATTTCCCAGGTTTATCTTTGTAGCATTTCTTGAATTCGGGCTCAGCATTCGCTCTACTCCAGTCGTCCAGGACCTCACTCTTTGGCCAGCGATGATAAAAAAAAGAGCCAAGCAGTGTTCCCGCAATTTCTTCTCTATCCTCCTATCCTCCTACACTGTTCCTGAATATAACTGGTCAGGACCAGGAGTTTTTAGAAATACTGCAAAGTCTGAAACATATGTCTATTTATTTCAGGTACAAACACCAAAGAGTGAGAAAGTGACTCAATGATGGTTAACATAACAAATTAGAAAATATGTTAATCATAGGAAGTGACTTCAGAAGAATTCCAGCGATTGTGGAAACCTGAGAATTCTCAGAAATTAACGATCCAGAAGAGGAAGGCCATGAAATTGAAAAGGAAATCAAAAAGATAACATGTCTGCTGACAAACAGGAACACAAAGACTGCATCAATTTGCGATCTATATTTCAAAGGAGACAAAATAAAAGCAAGGTCAAATGTGGAAATTTGTAATCGGGAGAGGAGAGGTCATTGTGGAGAACAGGGAAATGACCAAGAAAGCAACCAGTTACTTTGCATCTGTCTTCATGGAGGAAGATTCAGAAAATCACCCAGTAATACCAAGTGATCACATCGGACTCCTGGAGCTAAAGACATAAAGTCAATTCATATCAGTAACAAGGTAGTACTTGAACATGGAGCTGGATTGAGCATGGATAAATCTGACGAAACAGATGCACTTCCTATCAAAATGTCGAAATAAATCACCAATAGTAGTATTAATTGCACTGTCGATAACTGTGTTTTATTTTCCTGTACATTCTGCAGAGACAGGAAACTATTGTGGATAAACGTGAATCAAGCACAATAGTTGAATGGATGGGATCCAAACAGCTACAAAGGGAAAAAGACATATTGTGGAGAACTGCAGACCAATTAACTTGACATTTGTCGGGAAACTGTTAGAATCTATTACACAGGATGAGATTTTTGCTATTTAGAAATTAACAGCAACAATGGAGAGAATCAGCATGCATTTCTGATAGAGAAATCATACTAGATATACTTCGGAATTGTTTGAAGTTGTTTCTTACAGCATAGATAATGGGGAAACAGTAGAATTGGCATATATTGGATTTTCGGAAGGGTTTCTATAAGATCTCTGTAAGTTCGTAAATGCAATGAATGTGAAGGGTATTTGGACGAATATATCTAAGTGGAAAGTTAAAGTTTGGTTCGCCTTCATTTAAGAGAGTCAGAACATGTTGAAGCAGTTTCACAGCGTGTTGGTGGGATTGTACCTGGAGTATAGTGCATAGTTTTGGTGACCGAATCTCATAAAGGATATACTGACCACGGAGGGTGTGCAATGGACATTCTCCAGATTAATCCCTCAGATGGTGAGATTGCCTGTTGAGGAAACTCGGCCTGTGTTCTCTAGAGTGTCAAAGAATGAGAGGTGGGTCACAGTGAAATTTAGAAAATTCAGAAATGGGGCTTATGCCCGAAACGTCGATTCTCCTGCTCCTACGATGCTTCCTGGCCTGCTGTGTTTTTTTCCAGCACCACATTCTTCATTTCTGTTACTCCAGCATCTGCAGTCCTAACTTTTTCCTTATTTACTTTGGAGCAGAGAAGGCTGAGTGGTCCGTGAATCAGAAGGATAAGATTATGAGTGACATGGACAGGGTGGATAGACTGCTATTCCTTTTAGTCAAAGGGCCACACTGTCAAAGTGAAGGGTTTGAGGTTTACTGAGGACTTGAGGACTGTTTTTCACCCAGATTGTGTTGTGGTGTGGAATGCACTTCTTGAGAGGGGAGTTGTCATGGTAACCTCAAAACCGTTAGAAAATACATGGTTGTGCAGTTGAAATGCCATAAGATTCACAGCTACTGGTTCTTGTGCCGGAAATTGGGACTAATGTAGACCGTGCTGTATTTCTGATGGGGCATGACTGTGCTTCTGTGATTGTATACATGTGGAAGGTCAATCATTGAGTAGCTTATGATAGGAATTGATGGGTTTCTGAAGGATATCTTATCAAAGTATATCAGAGTCAACTTGTGATATCTTCTGAAAATACGTCAATGGCAAAATTAAGGGAAACATGGTGCAGCGTTCTTACAGTCTGATACCAGATAATTGAGAACAGGGAAATAGCAATAGAACTTTATTCTGATGAGAAAAAGGGAATAGCAACTAAATTAGCAACTAAACAGATTTAGAGAAAAATATTGGACTGAAATTAATGGGCATAGACAAAGTCAACAGAGATTTATGAAATAGGAATCTTATTTGGGAAAATGGCTTTTAGCAAACTTATGGGGAAGGTATTAATGTAATACGATTGGAATCTCAGAAAGATTCTTGATAAAGCCCCTAGACTTTTTGTGCAAATTCGAATCCTGTGAGACTGGGTCTAATATATGGTGATGGTGTTAGAATGGGAGACCTGGCAGGAAACAGTGAGTAAGAATAAAACCAATTGTTTTAAAATGGAAGGCTTAGAGGATATAACAAGGATCGAGATTTGACATCCAGTTATTCCCAATACACATCATATCTTTGGTTGAGTGGCTAAAATGCAATATTGCCAAGGCTGCTGACTCGACGAAACGCTGTCAAATTTTGAGTGGATGAGGAGGATGTACAAAAGACTCCGAGGTGATTGAGATAAGTGGAGAGACTGGGCAAATACGTGGTAGATGGACAGCAATGGCAAAGATGAGATGTTGTGTACTTTGATCGGAACAATAGAATGACAGCCTATCATTTGAAAAGGGAGTGTTTGAAAAAATGTTGCTCTCTAAATGTACTTAAGCTGCATTTTTGTTTTATTTCCGCGCAGCCCTCCGAGTCCATGTCGGGCAGTGAGTTCTGAAGCCAGAAGTAAACACTGGGAATGGCATTGGCACGCTAACCAGTGTATGTAGACCCAGCAAGTGGGGAGTTATAACATTGAAAACGATCTGTATCTCCCTGTACACCAGTCAGTGAAAGTAATATTGCAGGAGCAGAAAGCAGGTAGGCAGAGAAATGGTGTATTCACCTTCATTTGAGGGGGATTTGAATACAGGAGTGAGGATCATTTACTGCAGCTGTACAGGGCCTTAGTGGGACCCCATCTCGAACATTGTGCTATAGTGTTTGCAGTTTTGGTCTCCTTGCCTAGTAAAGGACAAACCTGACATTGAGGGAGAGCAATGGAGGATGACCAGACCGATCTCTGGGATGACAGGCTTGTTTTGGGACCAGAGTTTTGGGGTGACTGGGCCTGCATTGCAGGGAGATTAGAAAAATGAGTGGAGATACCATTGAAATATATCTAACTCTGACAGTGTGAGACAGATTTGAAGCAGGGATGATAGTTCGTTTTATAGCAAACAGTCAAATCGTATTTAATACACAAGCGTTATCAAAGAACCGCGTGTATATTGAATAGAGGAGCAATCTTGATGGGCCGAAAGCACTACATCAGTTCTCGTTTTATATTTCACAATGCTTAACCATATTATGGGATATGAACATTGTATAGAGAAAACTGCATTGAGGAGATCTTCGGCTATGAACTAGAATGGGGAAAGCTCAATGCATTGAATGACGGACTCCTTTCCCCATGTTTCTGTGCAGTCTGTGGGAAAGCTCTGTAAATGTTGTCACTAGCTCTCAGGTGTTAGGAAGGAGGCCTCTTTGGGGTCGACAGGACAGTGTTTCCCATTCCCTTTTCTGATAAAGAGGCTGGTGCCAGGTGTTCTGTCCAATTTTATTCCTTCAGTCCTCAGAGCAGTTTGATACAATTGAGTGTCTTACTTGGCCGATTCAGAGACCATTGAAAAAGGTTACCACATGTCTGTGCGTCTGGAGTCACTTTTAGGCCAGACCAGGAAAGCACGGGAGATTCACTTCCTGAAAGTACATTGATGAAGAAGATCGATGTTTACAATCAACATTGGACACAAGATCACTGTTACTGACACCAGATTTGAGGTCTCGATATTTTATTAATTATTTTTTAACTTCCATCATCTGCCAAGAACATTAGCCTGGTCTGGATTCGTAATCCAATGATATTTCCACAACAGCACCATCTCCACATCGGGACCTATCGGAAACTACACTGACCTGATTATTTCGGTGCTACTTGACAGCTCTGTCAAAAAGAATTTCCACCAATTTGATGGGACTTCAAGGTAGTAATTGATCAGAGTGTAATTATTCTCCTCTGCGGGGACTGGACATAGCTGAGTAATTTTCCATATTGCCAGGGAGATGTCAGAGTTGGAGCTGGAATGAAACAGCTTCCCCGAGGACACGGCTTGTTGTGCAGCACAAGTCTTCAGTCCTATTGCAGGAATGGTGTCAGGGTCTATTACCTTTGTCGTATCTACAGAGTCCAGCTGTTTTTTTTTCATGTCACATATAGCAAATAGAATTACTTGAAGACTGGCATCTGTGCGTCTGTGGGCATCATGATGAGTGTGAGTTGGATCATCCACTTAACACCTCTGGCTAAGGATAGTGCAGACACCACATCCTTGACATTTCTTTTCACTGATGTACAGAGTTCTTACGATATTTATGATGAGGATATTTGTGGAGTCCTCTCCTCCAGTACATTGTTAAGTAGTTCATCGACATTTATACTTGGATTTAGCAGGACAACAGAGCTTAGATACGATCTGTTAGTCTTGGGACCACTTCCCCCTCTCCATCAGAAATTATTTCTGCTGTTTGGAATGCAACCAGTCAAGTGTGGTAGCTTTAATGCGTTGTCAACAGATTTAGCTGCACATGAATCCAATTTTGGCATCAGCCTTGTATTCAGTGACCTAACCTGGTTTCTGATGCGGTAACACTTCCATTTTCATATTCTCATTCTGCTGAGGGTATCTCCCTGGTGTCACACCTCCAATTTGTTACTTTAACTCAATCCATTTAAGGTAATAATCTAAATCGTTTCCTTTCCACGACGTCAACTTCTGTATTTGAAGTTAACATGTTTCCCTCTGTTTTTCTCCCTGACCATGATTAAATGCTCTGTAGTGTCAGTGATGTCAGTATTATGCAGTTTCAGAGTCAAAGAACTTGTGCACTATGCATTATTGTTCAGTTCCCAGTGTATGGCTCTCCATGCTGGACTGGATGTTTGAGCATCTTTGACATCCTTCTTTGGAAATTGTCCAAAAACAGAAATTGCTGAAGAAATTACTGAAAATGTTGCAGCATCTTCTGGAATGAATGCAGAGTTAAACTTTGAGGTCCAGTGACCATTTAAAAACCGCCCAGTTTCTCCAGGATTGTTTGTATTTTTTTATTTCCAGTATTAATAGTTATTTGTTTTAGTGAAAATTTGTTCTGTGCCTATTCATTTCTGGAGAAACACATTATGTCTGTCAGAGTCTGCAGAGACAGATAAACAGCGATGGCATTTCAAGCCCAGTGTGACACTTCTTCAGAACTGAAAAGGATTGGAAACTGGGATTTTTAATCTCTTGTCAGAGGTGGGGGATGGTTGATAGGGAAAGGAGGATGTGGCAAAGATAAACGGGCTTTTAACACTGGTGAACGAGTGGATGATGTAAAATGGGTTTAAATTAAAGTATGAATGGGGGAAAGGGGTTCTCTCTATTGAGTGCAAGATAAAGAAGACACAACCACACAAGGTCATAGGAAGGCCAGGCGAGAGAATGTTGACTATGTGGCATTATATAGATTTGGCCATAGATACGTTTTCACTGTCGAGTACGTCACCCCTGTAGACAAAGGAATTCAGTTGCTTGACTTCTTATTGGAACTAGTAAACTATTCATGCTGCCTTAGTATTGTAATATGGAGAAAACTAAATCACCATGCGAAGTTTGGGCTGAGTAGTGTTTACCTGTCATGTTTAATATTGTTTCAAATTTGCAGTGCTGATCATTAAATGTTTGTTCTTGAAATTAGTATCATTTGGAGTGTAGGAGGTTGTGGGGTGACATTGTAGAAGTTTATAAAATCATGAGAGATTATGGATAGGGTGAATAGCCAAGATCTTTCCAGCGGTATGGGGGAGTTCAGCCATAGTTGGCTTAGGTTTAAGATAAAGGAGGGAAGATTTGAAGGAACGAAGGGGCAACATGTTTACACAGAGGGCGGTGTGGATATGGAATGAGCTGGCAGAGTATGAGTGGTAGATGCATGTACAGCTAAAACATTTAAAACTCATTTGGACAAACATATGAATGGGAAACATTTAGAGGCCTATGGGCCAAATGAAAGGAGGGGGCACGAGCTTAATTTGGAAATCCTGGTCAGCATGGACATTTAGAAAAGTTCACACAGAGTCAGTGCGGGTTTGTGAAACGGAAATTATATTTTGCCCTGTAAAATTATGCAAAGTACTTCTGGAGATGCCTGAGAATGTAACAAGCGGACTTGATACAAGGGATCCAGAGATCCAGGCTTTCCAGAGATTTTCCACAAGGTATTACAAAATAAAAGTGCTTACACAAGACAGAAGCTCGTAGGACGACGGATAATGTATTAACATGAGATGATGATTGATTAACACATAGAAATCGGAGTAAGGATTAATGGATCTTCATGGTAAAGATATATCTGCTGGAGTACACAAATATCAATCCAATGACATCAGTTATTTACAATCTATACTGATAGCCTGATGGCGGGAGCTGAGTGCGATATACATCCGGGTTTGTGGATGACACTGAGAATCAAAAGGCAGGCTGCTATTTAATGGAGCGGACTTCCAGAAAAGGAGCAGTACAAATGGATTGGAGTCTTCCTGTGCATGAAACGTAAAGTCAGCATGCTGATGCAGCAAGTAACCAGGTTATTTCATTAGGAGGTTTCCTGGGCTGATAGGGTTGAGTTATTGAGAACCTCGAAGATGGTGAGGCGATTATTCTTTGCGGTTTAAATGAATGAGGAGTGATACTGCTGAAAAATACAAGACACAGAAGGGGCTTGAGGAGGTAAATGTTGAGAAATTGTTTCCTCTCCTGAGGGGATTCTCGAACTGAGGACACAGATACCGAATATGGAGCATCGATGTCAATTTGAGATGCAGAGTGATTTCTTTTCTCAGAAGATAATGAATGTCTGGAATTCCCTAAAGCAGAGAAGTATGGAGGGATACAAGGAGTCGGCACGAAAGTGGAGTTGAGCACTGGAGTAGATCAGCTATGTTCATATTAAATGACAGGACTAGCTTGAGGAGCTGAATGGCAAACTCCTGTTCCCATTTATTAATTTCACATGTTATGCTTTTGGAAATTAACTGATTATTTTCCTGAAAGTCGTGTTGTACAATGTTGCACTCAGGGAGAGCAGACGATTTGTTTGAGTTAACCCTGGGTGGGGTATGGGGGCTGTATTCACAGTGAATCTGGGTCTGTAACATGACTCCCATCTGGAGCAGAAGTTACAGAGAGGGGAAGCCTGGAAACAGAGATTGAGGGTAGGGGTCACTTCCAGACCCAGCCTGGATTTTCCAAGTGCATTTCCGAAACTACACCTAACCATTGGAGTGGTGTCGATCTGCTCCTGTGCAGCAGGTCCGAAGGGCTGAATAGAACATCAGAACACAGGGCTGAGAGGCACGAGTGGGCAATTCGGCCCTTTGACACTACTCCACCAGTAAATAAGATCGTGCCTCATCTCATTGCGGTCCCATCTGCACTTTTCTCTCCATGCGCCATTATCCCTGCTTCACCTGTCTATTGGTAATCAGCCGAAGCCATCCTCGATATCATATAATATAGACGTTTGTAACTAATATAACTAACAGAGGAGCATGGTGAATCTGTGGTTAACACTGCTGCCTCATATCACCAAGGAGTTTGGGTTCAATTCCAACCTTGGGCAACCCTCTATGTGGAGTTTGAACATTCTCCCTGTGTCTGTGTGGGTTTCCTCCTGATGGTCCAGTTTCGCCTCACAGTCCAAAGATATTAGGCTTAGAGTGGTTTGGCCATGCTATAGTGCCCAGAGATATGTAGGTTAGGTGGGTTAGTAATGGGAAATATAGGGTTACATGGGGGCAGGTCTGGGTTGGATGCTGTTCAGTGGGTAGGTGTGGATTCAATGCGCAGAATGTCCTGCTTCCTCACTGTAATGGTTCTATGACAATGATAACAAGTTTTGACAATACAAACACACAGCGGGTATCTACCTGATCCACTCTCCTCAAGGTTTTGTATGTTTATATAGGATCAGCTCTCACTCCATGTCTGACCTGTTAAAGCCGCCATAATATAAGTCCTTCATCCCTGGAATACGTCAAGTGAAACATCTCTCAACTGCTTCCAATGTAATTATATCCTTTCTCCGGTAAGGAGACAATAAAATCTTTCACACAGATGAGTTACTTTTTTGTTTTCTCAGTGTTGTGAGTCTGTAACACTCTTCTTCGCCGAGCATTGGGGGCAGAGATATTCAATATTTTTGAGTGCACACAGAAGGTTCACAAATAACAACAAAGTCAAGGATTATTGAGGAATGGGCAGGAATGTGCAGTGTGTGGGAAATTCTGACAGTGGTACAAATTACACTGTTCCAGAACATCCAGGAATATAATGCAAAATGAAATCAAATAGATAAAAAATTATAATGCAACAATGGTAGAATAAAGTATCAAAGGACCATGGGGCTGCTCTGTCATTAGAGAGAGGCCACGCGTGGTGGTTGTCCTGAGGGTCACCACACGTCGGGAAATGGGGTGAGGTTGAGAGACCATCCCCTTCCTGGTAACCTCTGTTCGTGTGGTGAATTGAACCTGCGCGGTTGGCCTCCCTCTGCATCACAAACGAGCCGTCCGGCCAACTGAGTGGGAGACCGTGTAACTGCTACAGCCAGAAACAGCCACAGACAAAGGGGAAGAGGAACTTTCATAACAAGGTAAAGGTGCAACTCAGGTAACGGTCAAGATAACGGCTAAGGATGAAAACGTTCTCTGCTAGAAACTGTATTTTATAACTAGCCAAGTGGTTAGAAGCTGTCTTTGGCTGAAAACAATAAGATGAGACAAGTGAAATAACCAGAATTATTAATTGAAATTTTATATCTATAACCATAAAATAAATGCATATATTTTATTACATAAAAGTATAAAGCTGATGGAATGTATTGAGAGGGGAGTCCATCTGTAGGAGAAATGCCCTCGAACAGGCGCTTGAAGAAAACCAGGGTAAATGTGCCTGAGTGTCATCTGCTCAGTGACAGAAACCCAGGGAGTTGAATGACTGGATGTTCCTGTAACATGGAGCTGACAGAACCAACAGACCACCCGCGATCTCATTATATGCTGGAGCATGTTCGAAGGGCTGAATGGCCTCATGATGGATTTGAATTGTCTGTGTATTGAAAAACATACATCGCTATTCCTTGGGCATTGACATTTTCCTGAAAATGGGATTTTTTTGAAAGATTATCTGGAACCTTCCAAAATCGGCATTCTCTCGAACATCCTATTGCCATGTTGGGGTATTGCAAAGGCAAGAGAGAGAGAGAGAGAGAGAGAAAGAGAAAGAGAGATGGGGAAGGTGCGGTATGCAGCAGTGAGAGTGGTAGAGCATTGGCCTTGTTTGGAGGTAGGTGCTATAACAGATATACAGTGAGTATGAGGGAGCAAAGAGAATATGGTGACCCTTTTCCTGACAGAGCGGGGAAGGTTATTGATGCTTGTCCTGTATTGCTGGATATTTCCTCAGACCGCAGTTACTGCACTGTGCTGGGAGGTGACCTTAGACCATGTATGGAGGGTCTGGTAGTGTGGCCACCTCTGATAAGAGAATGGTACCATCTGTACTAGCCCATTCACATATCCTGGTCGACAAACCGTGGTGCAATTGCCTTTTATCTGTCATGCTCGGGGTAAACCTTCAAGGGCAGCTCGGAACTGAGAAAGCTCGAAAGTGTGCTTTCATTGGCCTTTTAAAGGTGGTACCAGGGCCAGAGATCACGGTATAACCAGGGATATCCAGGTGATGGTTATTACCTCCAGCCATGCTGGGTGGGAGAATCGAGCTGGTATTGAATGAAAGGGACACCATGGGGTCGGGGTGGGGGGTGGGGGTAGGTAATGAGGTGAGTTCGATAAGATAGCACCAGGAAACTAGCTCGACTTCGTGCAGACAATCCCTCTGTCACACTCAATTAAAATGTCACTGAGATAAATTGTTGTTACATTCAACCTAATGAGTCATAGACTCTGCTGTGCCCACTCACAGTTACAAAGCTGCAGAACAAATGTTCATCCAAAAATCCATCATCTGAACTCACACCAATATCCCATTCACTCACCATTCCTTGGAATACTGGCTCACGTTGCAGGATTCTGTCGAAATATGTTCATTTCAGCATTCTGAAAACTGTGATCTTCCATGAAATTGTCTCTCAACCTTCCTTTCTCGTTTTCCCAAAATCCTTTTGTTTGTTGGAATTTAAACTGATTCCCTCACCATCACTCTCTGGCAGTGGTTTTCACACCCACAGCACCCCCTTGTCATGGTATAATGGAGATATGGAGCTGTAAATGGATGGGAGCTTCACATCCTGTCATTTTCAGCATGGGCTGCAACTTTCCCCACGCTGGGCAGGGATCTAACACAGTGTTACTGAGCAATGTACTGGGGTGGTGTACACGGCTCTACATGCGGGGAAGGTAACTGCTCAGGTTTACAGATCAATTCACTGCTCTTCACTGCACAGCTCCTCATACTGAACAGGTTCTTTGTTCACGTTTAATGAGCAATATATTGGTGTGGGTTGAATATCACCCCATGATGGACAGAAAGGTTCGTCCGGGTTTCTGAATCAATGCACCCGTGTGAACTGCACTGCTCCCTATGCTGGACAGATAGCTAGTGGACCGGTGAGACCTGCAGAGTGGTCCATCCTGGATAGAATGCAGGGTTTTACTGAACCTGGTCTGCACTATATTCCATACTGGACAGATTGCTGGTTTGTACTGAGCCTGGTCTGCACAATATTTCATCCTGGACAGATTGCTGGATTGTACTGAGCCTTCGTCTGTACGGTATTCCATCCTGAACAGATTGCTGGGTTATACTGAGCCTGGTCTGCACAGTGCTCCATCCTGGACAGATTGCTGGATTGTATTGAGCTTGGTCTGCACAGTGCACCATGCTGAGCAGATATATCATCTGGGCTTACACGTGTCTGAGCTGGATCTGTGAGGTGGACTGTGTATGCAATATACCTCCTTATAGAGCTATCCCTCCTCCACCTCGGTGCATTCCGCTGTCAAAGCACGTATTTCTGCAACATGTTGTCCATTAAGTAATTCTCCAATTAAAATGTGAAAATCTTTCCTTATTGCTATGGACCCGAGCAGACCACCCCTCCCAACACATGACGAAGGTAGTCTCGACCCAAACGTTCTCTTATTTTAAAGGTAAATGTGAGGTGCTGTGTTTCAGAGAGAATTCGTTTTGTCAAAATATTTGACTTTAAGCAAAACACAATCTATTCAAATACAACAACAAGTGGAACTTGAAATAACTTAATTCTTTTTTGGAAAACCTAAAAGAATTCTAGGTTATTTAACTACTCTATAGTAACTGCTCCAATATAGTGACATCCCATGAACATATACTTAGCAAAAAACAAATTCAGGAAACAGATCGTCTCACATGCAGTTCTCCAATCCAGGAGGAAAGAACATCAAAAGCCAATACCGAGAGAAATCTCAGAGAGAGTGTGTAACAGCCAGGAAAGATTTCCACCCTTCCAACCCTGCTGAGACGCCAGCAATAACTGGTGAAAGGTAAAACTAAGAATCCTGGTTCCGTGAGAGTTTGACCATCACTCCACAGGACCAGGCCGCAGCTGCAAGGGCCATAAGGAACGGACTGTATATGCACCGTCTGTGCCACTGTAGGAGCCTCTCAAAAATTCCTAACCTCACCTAAGCCGTTAAGTGATGGTAAGACAATGTCACAGTTAAATATAAGTAAATAAAACGAAAGGATGCAGCAGGCCCGGTGATCAGACAGAGAAGGCCTTGTGACCCCAGCAATTCCCATCCTGCCAAAGCATAGAAGGATCATTGAGCTAGTGAATACAAAGCATCATCACTCTACCTCAACTCTAACTTTACAACTGGAGGCGTGCTATTAGTCCAATAGTCAGCAATATCAACGTCCCAACCAGATCAAGTATTGAGGGTTGTAGTGAAAAGGGTTTACTGGAGCTGTTTGTGACTGTGATTGATGTCAGTCTCCATGGATCCTAACTGTGTCATTAGACGGTTTCCCTCTTCTATTAGTAAGGGACTTCATTCAATCTGTTATGCCATCGTATCAGCGGCAGCGTCATCCTCAAGATGATTGGGCTCAGCAGCTACAGGGAGAGGGAAAGGAAGAGAATCTTAGAACAGACTGGAATGTGACAACAATGACTCAGAATCTGAGAACATTAGACTGGAATGTTACGACAATAGACAAGAGTTTATCTGGTGGTCTTTATTATCTTTCTCAGGATTGGCCATGGTTAGAGTTGCGGATACGAGCCATATTGATGAGTATTCAAGCAGGTTACTATCCCATCCCCGCTATTGTTGGTGTTCCCGGTAAGCCTATCTCTGTCAATTCGATAAATGATTGTGAAGGTTATTGTTATTTCTGTTATTTATATTTAACAAATACATAATCTGCTATCTTCAGTTTCAGTCACAAACTCCCCTTCATTTCCATCAATTTCAGACTCCTCACTCATAAACATCTAAAAAGGAACTAGACTGTTCCGACCCTTGAGTCTTCCGTTTGCCCTGAACAGTTTTATGTCTCTATATTCTCTCTGCCACCAAACCTGCCTACACCCACCTCGATAATATCCCCAGTCTCCACCTCTGCCTCAATGCTGTTGCTGAATTAGCCATCATCTGCCCCCTTGTTAACTTCTGATTTTATGGCTCCACATCTTTTCTGACCACTCTTCCAGTTACAAATATTTTGACCACAAACTTGTTCTTGGCACACGACCTATTTCATAATAGGGACCTCATATCAGAGTAATAATTTCACTGGCCGTGTAATACAAAGGCACAAGTTATGACTTTAAATGCATTGTTTCAAATCCTTCCACAGCCGATGACAGAAGTTAAATTTGAATGGCAAAATTGTAATGAAATCTCATTTTACAAACGACAACCATAAACCATTAGGATTTCTTTTATTATTTCACTGATAGTCTTTGGCAAAGAAACTAAGTGTGACAAAAAAAGATTGGCTCCATATTGTCTTGACAAATGATCTCGCAGTCAACGGCAATTAGTGACGGATAGCAAATGCTGCCCGAACCAGTGATGCTGACATCCTGTGAAATGACAGCATTGAAGGTGAAATAAACCAAGGAACTGTGGATGATGGAGATCCGAAATAAAATTCTCCAGCGTCTGAAAATGTTGGATAATCTCAGCAAATATGGCAGCCTCTGTCAAGAGAAAAACAGATGAAGTTTAGAACCTAGTGACCCTATATCACAACTGAAAGCAACTGGGAAATAATATCATTTATATCAGGGATGGTCGGATGAGTGAGGGGGAGGTTAGTTGAGTGGATGTAGAAATGTCCAGCGCGAAAGACAAAAAGAAATGTAAAGCAAACATAGAGACTACGGATGCCAGAAGACTGTAGGATAGCGAATGTTGTCCCCTTGTTCAAGAATGGGAGTAGGGATAGCCCGAGTAACTATAGGCCAGTGAGTCTGACTTCTGTTGTGGGCAAAGTCTTAGAGAGAATTGTAAGTGATAGGATTTATGAACATCTGGATAGGAATAATGTGATCAAGGATAGTCAGCATGGAACCGAAGGGCCTGTACTGCGCTGTATTTTTCTATGTTCTATGATAATGAACCAGAAGGAAAATAAAATAGGAGCTTATTCTAAAATTTCTCCTTTTCCCATATTCCTGAATATCATGTCAATTTAGATGTGTCTCTGTTTGCGTTGAGTTATATTCCATCTGTCTTTCTCTTCTGAGTGTGATGATCGATTCTGCAGGCAATACTGATGCTGCTCTTATAGTTGCTCAGATACAAAGAAACGGAAAGTTACATTGTCAAATGATTTTTTTTGACGAAGGGAACTGTAACTGTAGGACAGTTAACCTACCTAACCTACACTAGCCCAATAACCTCCATACGCTTATCCAATGCCCGGTTAAATGACCATAAAGAGGGAGAGTCCACCACTGCTACTGGCAGGGCATTCCATGAACTCACAACCCGCTGAGTAAAGAACCTACCCCTAACATCTGTCCTATACCTACCACCCCTTAATTTAAAGCTGTGTCCCCTAGTAACAGCTGACTCCATTAGAGGAAAAAGGTTCTCACTGTCAACCCTGTCTAAACTCCTAATCATCTTGTACACCTCTATCAAATCTCCCCTAAACTTCCTTTTCTCCAATGAGAACAGCCCCAAGTGCCTCAGCCTTTCCTCATACGATCTTCCTACCATGCCAGGCAACATCCTGGTAAACCTCCTCTGCACTCGTTCCAATGTCTCCAATGTAGGGATTTGACTTCTTCTGTCATAACAGAATAAAGGGAGTTTCTGTGGACGCTTTTGGCGGGTTTGCATTACAGCTGCCGCGTCCATTCAGAGCGACCCAATGACAAGGTGACCCCACTCTGATCGAGATATGAGCACTGCATTTACAGAATGTTCTGGCTCCATGGTAAAGAAATGGAGTCGAACTACAGAGAAGGGAAGCTCCGTACACAGGAAGGGGCAGGGCACTGCATGATCCTCCCAGGGATTTCCAGGGACATTTGTCTAAGCTGGGCCCAACCCAAGTGTAAAATGTGAAACCAGCTTCTTTCAAAACTGAGGTGGTCACTGAGCTGTTTCCCGTCCTACAATATAGCCTGTAAACTCACAGCAGGGAAAGGACTATGCTGACACTCACCATGAAGTGAACTGGAATGATTCTGGAACTTTCCAGGTAAGAGTGGGTGACATATACGTCACCATGAAGTGTATTGGGTCGATTCTGGAAATTTCCAGGCACGAGTGAGTGAAATATCTGGAGTGCAGTCCTCCAATATAACACTAGCTGACGTAAGCCATCCGCCTGCTGAGAGGAAGACATTGTTTTTGTCTCCACGGAGGAAGGTGTAGAAAGTAACTTACAGAAATACTAGGGAAGAGGGGCCCTGGTGAAAAATGAGGGGATGCACGAAATTAGAATTAATGAAGAGTATGTTGTGGTTCTGTTCGCCGAGCTGGGAGTTTTTGTTGCAAACGTTTCGTCCCCTTTCTAGGTGACATCCTCAGTGCTTGGGAGCCTCCTGTGAAGCGCTTCTGTGCTGATTCCTCCGGCATTTATAGTGGTTTGAATCTGCCGCTTCCGGTTGTCAGTTGCTGTCCGCTGCAGTGGCCAGTATATAGGGTCTAGGTCGATGTGTCTGTTGATAGAATTTGTGGATGAGTGCCATGCCTCTAGGAATTCCCTGGCTGTTCTCTGTTTGGCTTGCCCTATAATAGTGGTGTTGTTCCAATCGAATTCATGTTGTTTGTCATCTGAGTGTACGGCTACTAAGGATAACTGGTCGTGTCGTTTCGTGGCTAGTTAGTGTTCATGGATGCCGGTTGTTAGCTGTCTTCCTGTTTGTCCTATGTAGTATTTTGTGCAGTCCTTGCATGGGATTTTGTACACTAATGAAGAATACGCCTTTGAAAATCTATTAGAATTAAAGCTTGGTGTGTTGCTGGATCTGATGAGCTATATCCTAGAGTATTGAGGAGGTGGCAACAGAGCTACTGAAAGAATTCCTGATTACTCTTCAAAGCTGGTTAGATTCTGGAGGGATCCTGCAGACTGGAAAGCGGTTATTGTTCCCCGAAATATTTAAAACAGGACGGAGAGGGCATACAGAAATCTAAATAGCTTGATGTCAGCTGTGACAAAAAAAACATTGTAACCTTTTATAAGGAATGTGACAACTAGACACTTGGAAAATAACGATATATTTACATTCGGTCTAGATTCAGGAAAGGGGAATGGTTTTTGATAAACCTGCTGTAGTTGTGGAGATTGTCTGCTGTGACATCGACAATTGACAAAAAGTGGGCGTGCAGTTTTTGAATTTTCAGAAAAATGTTTCATACTGTTGAATACTGGTGAGTGGAGAATGTTAGAGTCTATGGGTAGGTAGTGGTGGAACACACAGAATGGATCAAAAATTGGATAATAGGCAAAATGAAGAGAGTAGTGTTTTTCTTTGGAAGGCAGGATTGTGGGATATCAGAAGGATCAGTGCTTGGGGAATAGCTATTAGCAAGATATAACATAATTCGGATGGGAACAACAAATGTAATGATTCTCATTTAAGTTTATTAAATGGTGAGAGGTTGGGAAATGCTGTTGTTGAAAAGGACTTCGATGTCCTTGGTTATAAGTCACTAAGGAGAATCCTGATGGGACAGAAGCAATTATAACTGAAAATGATAGCTGGTCTTTCATGCAAATACTTGAAGTACCACAGTAAATATACCTAACTCAATGGTTGTGTTTTGTTGAAAGAGTATTTGGAATATCGTGTACAAACTGAGTCTGTTTTATAAATAATGATCTCCACGTCACCGAGACAGTGCAAAGGAGTTTCACCACATTGAACCCTGGCATGATGGTACTATCAGGAGAGAGTGCAGTAAGTATGTGTTTAACGTGTAGCACTGTGAGAGAATACGAAGTTGAAACTTGATGGTTATAGATGGACACTCATTATGTCCCAAACAGCCATTGATAGGGTGGGAAATTCCAAACTTTCCATAGGATGCTAGATTCCTAATAGCTTGCGTGCCTGTGCAGAGACCTCATTTCTATTAACAGAGAGGTACAGGCTCTGAATGAACTCTGAACACTGTAACACACAATTTTTGCGTGACCCTCCACTCAACGTTGCATTTGGCACAATCCTGTCAGCAGCCATATTACCTTCAATCTGAAACAATTAGATATTCTCCAACAGCTTCTGACTTTCAGATAGGATGTAGGTCTGCTCTCTCAACGATGGAAGGTGCCTTTTAAACTGGTTTAAAAAATCGTTTCAGTCCCACTGCCAGAAAACCATGTTAGCATAACACGACTGTACTACGAGTAATGAAGCCACGAGGGATACCATGGAACAGTCCATCTGTGCAGCCCCTGCTCCATTTGTTTGTTACGTTGGAGCATCTCTGACACAGTACTCTTCCTGTGTAAGTGACATGAGAAGCTGAATGACCCCTTCCTGTTCCTTTGTTCGCGACTCCAGGTGTTAATTGGTCACATTCTGGCCCCTGAAGGTGATGTGTGGGCGTGAGCAGACTTCTTGTCTTCCTGTTTAACGGCAGGAGAGACTGTATGTGCTGCATCTCTTCTTGTCCAATAGTTTTGATGGGCTGAATGACTTTCATATATACCTGTGAAGCCAGTTTGAGGTACTGAGTGAACTCCTCCATTTACTGTGGAAATGTGCAGCGCTGTTTCATGAATGTTTCCGACAGTTTAACAGCACAGGCTTGAGCGTTGTCTCAGTCCTGTTGCACATGGACACAGACTGCATCAGGAGGTCAGGGATGACGAAGCTTTCGGAATATCGTTTAACATACAGTAAATATCCCCACTTCTGATTGATGTGGACTCAATGCGATGAATGGCCTGTATCCACACAACAAGGATTCCTTGCTGACAAACTAGGTTTGCCTGGGCTGAGGTAGCTACCCTGAGGACTTCCTGACGAGACGTTCCATGGCTGAGATGATAAACATGTTCTATTGTGCTGTGAATGACTCCAAACGCTGGAGAGTTTGCAATGGATTCTGATGAAGTGCAATTTTACTCAGGCTCTTTGATGTCATCTTCAATCAAATGCTGCCTTGATATCAGGCCCAGTCGCTCTTTGGTATGCCCTTGTATACTATCTCGCATCATGATAGGTCATGGTGTAGGAGCAGGCAGTGATTTTTTCAAACAGAGGGTAGTAAATATCATGAATTCTCTAATCCAGACAGTCAGGGGAGCAATAGCAGTAAGTGCCCTCCAACTGTTCCTGTCTATCCGGTTGGAGGGTCTGAATGGAACATCAGAACAGGACCAGGGTTAGATCGTTAAACACTATGAACCTTCTCCACCAAGCACTAAAATTGTGGCTGATCAGGTTGTGGTCTCAGACCCACTTTCCTGTCTGTATCCCATTATCTGTGACTCACTTCTCTGTCAAATATTTAACTAACTCAGCTTTTGATAAATGTGAACAAAGAGGCACCACATACCTCTGGAGAAAAGACTTCCTACTCAAAAGGCCCTTTTAGAATTTCTCCTCATCTCTCTTCCAGTGTCATAAAGCACGGAGAACTGTCCACGTAACTCAGACATCCCAATCTGATCTAGTCCCATTTGCCAGCATTAGGCCCATATTCGTCTAAATCCTTCCTATTAATATGCATATCCAGATGCCTATTAAATGTTGTAACTGTCACTTTCTCTGAGAGGTCATTCCATACACAAACCATAATCTGCATGAAAATATTGTCCCTTTCCTATCTTTCTCCTTTCACCTTTAGCCATTGTCCGATAGTTTTGATCTCCCCTATCCTGGAAAAAAGACCTAGGCTATTCAGATTATCCATTTTCTTCATGATTTTATGAACCTCTATAATGTCACGTCTCAGCCTCCGATGCTCCAGAGTAAACAAACCCCAGTATGTCCAACCTCTCCCTGTAGCTCATCACTCCATGTCCGGCAATATCCTCGTAAATCGTTTCTGCACTCTCTCAAGTTAAACAGGATCCTACCTGTAGCAGAGCGAACTTAATTAAACAGTATCCTCAATCTGGCATCCCCAACATCCTGCCCAGTCGCAACATGATCTCCCAGCTCACATTCTCAATGTGCTGATCATTAATGGCAAGCATAACAATCCCCACCTTCACCACCCTGTCTACCTGCGACTCCAGTTTCAAGGATCTATGAGCCTGCACATTTTTGTTTGACAACATTCCCCAGGGCCTCACCATTAATTGTATATGTCCTGCCCTGCTTTACCTTACCAAAATGCAACAATTCACATTTATCTAAATTTAACTCCATCTGTCACTCCTTGGTCCATTGGCCCATCTGATCGAAGTCCCATTGTACTCTGAGGTAAACCTTGCTGGCCACTGCACCTCCAATTTTAATGTCATCTGTCAACATAATAAACAGGCAAATATTCACATTCAAATCATTTATATAAATAATGAAAAACAGTGGATTCAGCACTGCTCCTTGTGGCACATCACTGGTCGTATGCCTCCTGCCTGAAAAGCAGTCTTCTAGCACCCTCTAATTTTGTCGTCATTTGGCTAGCTTATCTTGGATCTATTTTGACCTAACCTTACTAACGTGTCTGCCATGCGGACTCCTGTCGAATGCCTTGCTGAAGTCTATATGGACAGCGTCTACCACACTGCCATCACCAATCTTCATTGTCACCCCTTCACAAAATGGAATTACCTTTGTTAGAAATGATTTCCCATGTACAAAGCCATGTCGACTATCCTTCATCAGCTGTTACATTTGCAAATACATGTAAATCCTGATCCTCTCAATGCTCTCCAACAGCATGGCCACCACATTATTCTCCTTCCTCAACCCACACTTCCGCTGCTCACTGCAAATGTTAATGTTACAGGGTTAGTGAGATGCCAACAATATAGTTCTCAGAGAGTGTGAGGGTTAGTAACAAGTCAGGCAGGATTCTTTAATCTGCTAAAATTAACAAATTTATGACCGAAACAAAATTACTCATACTACGATGGAAAGATGAATGACAAACGGTTTGAATATTGCAAATCTGTGCGTCGATGTTTCCCTCTCTAAAAACACTGACACATGCACAGGTTTGATGACAGGTTTGGTGAAAAATGTAATCTCTGCAGAACGTTAACTTGAAAGAACTGTGCCCAAATATTAATTGAACTCATGACGAAACGAAACATGAGTGATTGTTACAAATATCATTCAGCTTATATCGCTATTCTGCTCTTACAAGCTGCTGGCAATGGGATTTCTTCCTGGAACAGGTGGATTTAGCTGACTTCCCTTTACTTCAGGTAGTGGGGCGATTCCATTGAATCCTCGACTGGAATCCCTTTGTACCACCGAGTTCTGCATTCTGCCTCCATTTATACAATTTCCTGTTGCTTCATGCTTCGTCCATAACACAAATTTCCCATCACCCACATTGTACATTTTTTTTTTTGCTGAGGGTTTGCTCGCGATCCTCTCCTGTCTGTATCCCATTGCAGACACTGCATCTCCACTTGACATCTTATTAAATGACTATCCTGGTGTGAGGGCAAATTGCGCTCCAATCCATTGAGCCTGTCATTCAAATCATTATTCTAGATTGTAAACCGTTGATAAACTCACACTGATCCCTGAGGAATTTCAATAATGACAGCTTTCCAACCTGAAAATTAGTAATTATCTCTATTCTGTATTTCCTGGTAACTGACCAGGATTCCCTGTTACTGTGTAGCAGCCTAGAAATGTTGCATGGCCTCCTGCTATGTTGTGTAGCTGGTTGTCGAGTTGTTTCTGATCTCAATGGTCTTCCTTCCGGCCATTTGTTGTCAGAAAATCAGGTGTTCGTACTGTAAATGTTACTGATCCCTGAGAGTTTAAAAGATGAACACAGAATATGGACTGACATTTGCGGGGATCGCTATCCGGTCAAACATGCTGTCTTTCTGATGCAGCAATAGAATAATTCTAGAATATCAGTAATGTGCTCAATTTTGAGCTTTAGACACTGAGGGGGGGTGGGGGGGGGTGGGGGGGAGAGATTTCCTATAGCCTGATTAACATGTGTCCCGTTAACAACACAACCAATAATCTTCATCATTAATTTCATGTTGGTTGTTGCTGCTGTGTTGAATAATTGCCGCAGTCACTACACATTAAAATAAACTGTTCACTTTGAGAGGTGACCTAATAGAGGTTTATAAAACCATGAGGAGCATTGATAGGGCAAATAGGCAAGGTCTTTTCCCTTGCATAAGTGAGTCCAGAACTACAGGGCATAGGTTTAAGGTGAGAGGGGCAAGATCAGTAAGGAATCTAAGGGACAACTTGTTCACACAGTGTTTGGTGTGTGTGTGGAAAGAGCTGCCAGAGGAAGTGTTGGGGGCTGATATAATTACAGCATTTAAAATTCATCCAGATGGGTTTATGGAAAGGAATGATTCAGAGGGATATGAGCGAAATTATGCAAATGAAGACATATGGTTGGCACGGATGAGTTGGACCAAAGGGTCTGTTTCCCTGATGTATATCTCTATTGCACTGTGAATGAATCCTTCATTCTATTCCCGTGTATCTCCTTAGAAGGGCTGAATGGGGTTCCTCCTACCTCATTGCAGTGATACTGACTGGCTGAATGTGTTCTTCCTCTCCCTCTGTAACAGCCTCAATGGGTGCAGTGACAGAACAACATTGGATTGGAGCTGCTGACAGCTCCTCAGTTTACAGAGATCATGGATGCTCTATTTGCGGCTGAAAACCCCTTTCCTGTCCTTTCCCAAGAAACACTGACTCTCCTTTCCAACAAAGGTCAAGGTGAGCCTTGAATATCTTCAATGACTCCCCCCCCCCACCCACTACTTTTCGTCATTTACATAACTGATTTGGATGTGAGCATACGAAGTATAGTTATTAAGTTTGCAGTTAACATCCAAATTGGAGATGTAATGCACAACTAAGAAGGTTATCTCAGATAACAATGAGATCTTGATGAGTTGGGCCAATGATCTGAGAAGTGGCAGATGAAGCTTTATTTAGATAAATGCGAGGTGCTGCATTTGGGGAAAGAAAATCTTGGCAGGACTTATACACTCGGGAGTGTTGCTGAACAAAGAGACATTGGAGCACAGGTTAATATCTCCTTGAAAGTGGAGTAGCAGGTAGATAGGATAGTGAAGAAGGTGTTTGGTATGCTTTCCCTTATTGGTCAGAGTACTGAATACAGGAGTTGGGAGGTCATGTTGCAGCTGTACAGGACGTTGGTTAGGCCACTGTTGGAATATTGCGTGCAGTCCTGTCTGCTTCCTATCGGGAGCATGTTGTGAAACTTGAAAGGGTTTACAAGGATGTTGCCAGTGGTGGAAGATTATAGCTATAGTGAGAGGTGAAATACGCTAGGGCTGTTTCCCATGGAGCATCAAAGGCTGAGCTCTGATGGGCGTTTACAAAATCATGAGGGGCATGGATGGGATAGGATAAATAGATAATGTCTTTTTCCTAGGTGGGGGAGTTCAGTTCAAGAGGGCAGAGGTATAAGGTGAAAGGAGAAAGATGTAAAAGAGAACTAAACAGCATTCTTTTTTCATGCAGAGGGAGGTACGTGTGTAGAATGAGCTCCAGAGGACGTAATGGAATCTGCTACAATTGTAACATTTAAAACGCATCTGAATGGCTATATGAATAGCAGGGGTTTGGAGGGAAATGCGCCAGATGATGGCAGGTGGGTCTAGATTGGGTTGGGATATCTGGTCGGCATGGATGAGTTGGACCGAAGGGTCTGTTTCCGTGCTGTACATCTCTATGACTATGACACTATGGCCCAGTCTTCAGTGTTCCCTCGCGTTGAGAATACCACAGACAGCACAACCCTAAGGAGATAGGAACATCCTTATCTCAATCTTAAATGGTAGAACATCTAAATTTAAAAATGTATGAACCTCACAGTCAGCTTCTCTTTTTATTAAAAAAAATCAAGGCACAGCCAATAGGTAATACATAGAACATTCAGCCCCTCAAACCTATCCCACATTCCCATTTGTTCTGTTCCGTAAAGTTTTTATCAAATTCAGCCTCCAGTGCTCTTTTGGGAGGTGGTGGAGACGATGTGTTGTGAGCCCACCCTTCTGCCCACCGAGACGGAGGGGATTCCATTTGTACCAGCTCGACACAAGAGGGAAATGGCATTAGGGCCAGGGCTTCTAAGTTGTGCCGGGGAAAACAGCACTGTCAGTGGATTTAAAGTGAAAATTGACCTTCACTGAGCATTGCTCCTTACTCAGTAGGTGGGACGTGGAAGTTTCAAAATCTCCATGCGAGGCGCCCAAGTCCTCTCCGGCTTGTACAAGGATTCTCCTCACGTGGCGGGGAGGGGAGCGGGATGTGCGGGGATGGATATCGGGGACACCACTGCCAGGCTTGGTCATTTCTGTCCTATTCCAGGCTGTATCTCCTGGAATGGGAGAAAGGGAGGGTTGGAGTAAGGGTGGGATTGGGTGGCCCTGCTGTTAGTGCCTGGGCAGGTGGGGAGGGATGACGTGGTGAGGTGTCCGGAGGGATTCAGTATACAATGTTTTATCCATGCAGTGTCATTAGTGGAGGGGGTGAGGTGGAGTTGCGGGGTGGAGAGAGAGAAAGAGATAGAGAGAGAGGAAAGGTGCTGCATGCTGCACTGAGAGTGGTGGAGCATGAGCTTTGTTCGGGGGAAGTTGCTATGACAGATATACTGTGAGTGTGAGGGAGCAGAGAGAATACAGTGACCCTTATCCTGACAGAGCAGGGAAGGTTATTGATGCTTGTCCTGTATTGCTGGTCGTTTCTTCAGATACTGCACTGAGCTGGGTGGTGAGCTCAGACCATGCACGGTGGGTCTAGTGGTGTGGACTCCACTGGGAAGAGAATGGCACCCTCTGTACTAGCCCATTTACCAGGACTTCCGTGTCTCTGTTGACAAATCGTGGTGTAATTTCCCCTTATCTGCCATGCTCGGGGTAAACAGTGCAAGGGAAGCTCCAAACTGAGCCAGCACAAACATGTGCCCATTGGCCTTTTAAAGATAGCACCAGTGCCGAGATCACGGAATATCTGGGGTCATGCGGGTGATGGTGAGTACGTATGCCCGAAACGCCGATTCCCCTGCTCTTTGGATGCTGCCTGACCTGCTGCGCTTTTCCAGAAACATATTTTCAGCTCTGATCTCCAGCATCTGCAGTCCTCACTTTCTCCTTGATGGTGAGTACCTCCAGCCATGGTGGGTGAGAGAATAGGGCTGACATTGAATGAGAGGGATACCATGGGGTGGGGTGGATAGTTAATGAGATGAGTTCGATAAGGTGGCATCAGGAAACTAGCTCAGCCGCGTGCGGACAATCCCTCTGTCATACTCAGTGAAAATGTTACTGAAATAAATTATTGTTGGATTCAATCGATTGAGTCGAAGTTTGTGCTGACCCTACTTCCAGTTACAAAACTGCAGAGCAAATGTTCATTCAATACTCTCCATCATCTGACCTCACACCAATATCCTGTTCAATAGCATTCCTGGAAACACTGGCTCATGTTGCACAATACCGTCAAAATTTCTTCATTTCAGCATTCTGGAACCTTGGAACACATCCTTCCTTGACATTGTCTCTCAATCTCCCTCTCGCTGTCTATACCCCAAATCCCTCCCATTTGTTGATACTTGAAGTGATTCCCCCACCATCTCTCTCTCGAAGTGATTTTCAAACCCACAGCACCCCTGTGTCATGGCAAAATGGAGATATGGAGCTGTAAATGGATGGGCGCTGCACATCATTTCACTTCCAGCACGGACTGCAAGTTTCCCCACTGATCCAACAAAGTGTTACGAGAAATGTACTGTGATAGTGGACACAGTTCCACGCCCTGGTCACGTATCTCACCTGGGTTTATAGATCAATGCACTGCTGTGGTCAGCATACCTTTCCACTCCGGGTAGATTGAGGGTTGTATTGCTCAGTACACTAGTCCGGTTTGCATAGTGCTCCCTGCTGAACACATGTCTCATCTGGGTTTATAGATCAATGCACTGCTGAGGTCTGCTCAGTGTTCCACTCTGGACTGATTGCAGGGTGGTGTTCAGCGGTGCTCTAGCCTGGTCTGCACAGTGCTTCATGCTGAACACATATCTCGTCAGGGTTCATGGTGGCTAGCCTGGTTCCAGTTTTTAAAAAAAATTGAAAGATTTATAGTCCGTCCGTCAGTAATCCTATCCATTCCATCGAGACTCAGTAAATATTCCCTTTTATTATGATAAGAAATGTATGTAAGGAAGGGGTTAACTAAACCTGTTTTTTTTCTGTGACTGCGATTAATGTCAGTCTCCATGGATTCTAATTCTCCCCAGTGGAGAGTTCCCCATCTTTAAATGATACATGAGCTCTGTTCAGTGTGTAATCCTGTAGTAACAGCGGGAGCATCACCATCAGCACTGGCAGGGATCAGCAGCATCAGATGGAGAAGGGGAGAGAGATCATAATCTGAGAACATTAGACTGGTATGTACCCAACAATGGATCAGAATTTGGGAAACATTAGACTGGAATGCTCCAACAATGGATCAGAACTGGGAACATTAGACTGGAATGTTTCAACAATGGACAGGGGTTATCCGATGATGTGTGGTTTTTTTCTACATATTATGATTGGTTCTCATTATCATCGCGGATCTCTATCATGCTCTTCTCATTATTCAATATATTTATTATCCTCTCCTGTCTATCGTCGGTGTCCCTGGTAAGTCTCATCGTCCAGATATGTTTTTTCTATAAACCAGGTATGACTGTGTTACTGTTCTTTCATGTAATATTCACTTCTTGCCACTATTATTGTTCATGTTGAGACTCTCTATCCAGATATTCACTCTGTAGAACATTACTAACTGCATCAGGGAACTTGTTCAAATACTGCCTCCCTCCTTGCTTCTGGCAGTGTTACTCATGGGTCTCTATGTCGACCGACCCAATTCCTGACGAAGGGGGGCTTTTGCCCGAAACGTCGATTCTCCTGCTCCTTTGATGCTGCCTGACCTGCTTCCCTTTTCCAGCAACACATTAAGCTCGACTCAATTCAGATGTGAACCTTTGATTGATCGTGTGGTCAGTAACACGAGGCAGCACATTGAGTATTACTGTAAAGGACCAGGCATCTAACATCTCTGACAATGCTGTGACTTTAAAGCAGATTATTTGCTCCTTTCCTTGAAAGATAGATCTTAAAGGCTGAACTACATACTGGAAACCGCTGAAGTAAATAACTTAGGAGGGTTTCAGTTTTTTTTTAGTA